>NC_138656.1:116435982-116730982 GCF_964273445.1 Streptopelia decaocto
AAGAAATTGGAGGTTGAAGGCAAGGGCTGAGGGGTTTGCACCTCTCCCTAGGGGAATCTTCTCGCTCTTTTTTGTCCAGATGAAAGGAAAAAAGTAGGGTGCTGATGTGTTACCATCTCCCCGCGGTCTCATCCAGGCACTCCGGGGTGCAGGAATGGGCAAAGAGGACACCGCCCTACACCTTGCTATTCCCTGGTCTGGCAAACCAACTGGAATTACTTGGCCAGATCCCAACCCTGGAAGGTGCCTAAGGACTCCCCCGCCGCTCCCCCAACACCCTCCTCCCCAGAACCCTGCTGTGTCCCGCCCCATACAGGCAGGTTGCGGTAGACCAGGTCTCCCTGTCCGCTTGGCAGCTCCGGGGAGTGAAGGTGGTCCCGGTGCGGCGGCCGGGGGTCTCCGCGGCTAAATCGTCTCCCCACACCCAGCCGGGAGCCCACCGAGGGCAACACAGATCCCCTTCTTGTCTTCCCTTTGTTGCCCTCTTCCTTCCCTTTTCCCGGCTCTTATAAACCTTACAAGAGCCTCGGGACTCTTGTAATAGCCCGTCATTGTGTTCAGATCCTAATGCACTGTCATTAGCACTGTTGTCTTCTTCTTTTCTATTCCAAGGGCCAATTTAAATCGCATTAAAATCCTAAATAGCTGGCTTAATTAATGGCCCTCGCGGCTCCAGCTGAGATAATCTCCAGACGACTAAAGCCAAATCGGTCGGTGACTTTCAGCTCCCCGGGAGTTTCGGGCTGGGGAAGAGGATGGAAGGGGCTGAGCGGCGGGTTATAGTGGGCTCTGTCCCGGTCGGGCCGGGAGTAGAGCGGAGCGGGCAGAAGCAAGACCTTTGGGAGAATTTTGGGAAAGAGATGTGAAATTGGGGTTTGGGTGTTTCGGTGGTTTGTGTGCTTGTTTGAATTTTTCTGTGGGTTTTTGTTTGCTTGCTTGTTTCTCCTAGCGATCTGCAAAGGGGTCTTTTCCGGCTGTGCGCAGAAATGCAATGGAAAGTCCCTGGGTAGACATTTCACCTGTTTTGGGGGGTCTGTGCTGCTTTCCTCTCCAGCTGAGTGGAGTTTGTGTATTATGTTGTTTTCTGATTCCCTTTGCTCCATTTCGAGCTGTGGGCTGTCATGATCCGCACAGTCCTGCCTTGGCCTGCCTCAGTGGAGGGTTCAGAGACGGCACACACGGGATGCACACTGCGCAGAGCAGTCCTCAGCAACCCTCAAACTGAGGCACACATGCAGGGAACAAAAAGCATCACACAAAGTGGACACATAACACACACCAACCTGTCAGTGCCTCCTGCGAGGAGCACAACTCCTTCTCTCCATCACTTGCTCTGCCCCATGCAGATCCCACTCGTGGGACATCATGGGCAAAGCCTCAAACCCTCATCACACCTTCACACACACATCATGCACAACCTCCCCAAACCTTCCTCTTGCAGCCCAGCAGGCTCATGCACACTGTCCAGACATGCACAGCTCTTTTCCCAAATCACTACTGCGGAGAGTGTTCGGAAAGCTATGAGTTCTTATGGCTGTGCATAGGAAAGAGGGCTGAAGTAGATTTCTTTTCTTTTGGCACTGGTTTGGTGGGTCCCATTCTTCACCCCAGAAACTGTGGGAGTTTTCCCATATCAGCTCTGATACATCTCGCTGGCAGAAGACTGGTTCTGGGTCTCTGAGATTTACTATCCTTTTGCATGTTCATACAATCTTTAGAGTTGAGTTCTTGTAACAGCCTCCACTTATTTATATTATTATGTTTTCCACCATAATACCTTGCTTCTCCCAAGTTTTTTTTTTTTAGCATAATTTAAACTTAAAACTCTTAATAGCCTTGAAAATGCTGTGTACACAAGAGGCTGGTCTTAAAAACAGCTGACCATCCCCTCAGTCCTACTGAATCTTCTGGTTTATATTAAAAAAAAAGTCCTGTGCATGCAGCCATGTCCATCTTTCCTTAGTATGAATGTCGTAGTGAGAGTCGTTATATGAGATTGTTGATGCTCATGGCCCGTGCTGGTTTACATGACTACTTACACTATGCAAAGTTTGTACATCTAAGTGAAACAACAACAACAAAACCTGGGGAAAAAAAAAATAAAAAGCAGTACTTAGTATTTTTCCTGACAAATGTAAATGAATTTTAGAATTTTGAATATTTAGTTCCTGAGATTTATGACTGGGTCATGTGAGGATAATTTGGATAAGATTTTAAATTGCTTATGGACCTTTGGGAACTGAACATGGGATTAAATAATACTGATAAACTCTATACAGTTAACTGCTTGCTCTAATTTGCAACTTTCAAGGGAAAAAGAAAGCTGAGGAGAGGTAGATTTTCATGTCTTCATTTTGTAACATACTGTAAACTTACCAGAATTTCAGAACAGAGTAGAAAATATACTATAAACTGGAGACTCCTAGTAACAACACCTGTAGATATAAATAATAGACTAATAAAAAGCATAGCATGTTATTAATATTTTATAAAAGATTAATCTGCAGGCACTCATGCATGCTTACATTTATAATGTACACAAGCACATGAACATACATATATCCTGAAAAACAAAATAAACAGTACTTCTGCACTGTTGTCACAGAATTTCTGTGCTCTTTTCACCGGTATATTACAATGTTTCCTTCCATAACTGCATTACATTTATGGGTGAATATCTTGGAAAAAGGGAGAACCTCTTTTTGAGTGAATATAAGATACCCATCATATTGCAGCTGTTATAATTAACAAATAAGAAGTGACCTTACAGAGTGTAAGGATGTATCTGTACAAAATTACAGACATGCATTTTAAAAAATATTTGTGTTTAAAGTGTAAAAATCATCCAGTGACATCAACTAATATGCCTCTCACTCATTTCTAATGAAGTGAGAGAATACTTGAGAAAACCATAACACGTGAGAATACAGATTTTGTCAATGAAAAGATGCATAAATACTTAACTCTGAGGGTGTCAGGGAGACTTACATTTCAGCAGATGCCCAAGCGCATAACTAAATCAGAATAAATTATCTCACTCCAGCCACGCTATTGTCTTCTTCATCTATACAAAGGGAGACCTACAATCAAATCACGCCAAGCTCTTTTTACATTGTGCATTATTGGGACTTCCATTGTGTTGACAAGACTGTTGGGTTAGAGTATGGTTCTGTTGTTCTTTCTTCTGTCATCTACACAACCCATCACCAGCTTGTGTTGGCATTTTGTACTGATTTGTGCTGTTTAATGGGGAGGCAGGAATATGGAAGGGAAAATATTCTCACAATGTTGACTATTACTACCTTTTGCAGTATCACATAGCCTAACTTTTGTTCATCCTGGGCTTGGGGGAAAAAAGTGAAAGCACAGTTCACACAAAGGAGTACGTTGTATCAAGTATGAACCACTCAGATAGAAAGAAAAGGATCAAGCCTCAAAAGTAAGCTAGCAAAAATGAACATAGTCTTTTGTTACTCTTCTCCCTCAGATCCCTTGACAATAATCTCCCGAGGTGATTTGGTAGCTGAGATGATCCAGTATATGGCAATATTGGGCCCCAGGTCTTTCACCTAAATGGGGTCTGCTGCATAAAGTATATCTCTTCTTTTCCTATCCTTTTCCTTTCGAACAATCATATTTGCTGAAATCAACATGAAGATGACAGATCAGAGAGTAAAACTGTGTCATGAAGAAAGAAGTAATTGAATAGAGTTGGATAAAAGACAAGCCCTGAAGAAGTATTTGTGTGCCTGAAAGCTTCTCTTTTTTTTTTTTTTTTTTGCAAATCTATCAGTTGCTATATAAAATATATTTACCCATTTATCTAAACCTTCTTGCTTGTGCCTTTAGATGACCATGGCTGCAACAGCACAACTGCCACCACTTACAGTCATCTCTAACACAGTACCTTATAGTAACAGATGACTTCAGACCAAGCCATGTAATCACTTCCCTGTACAAATAAACAGTTGTCCTAAAAAGAGTCTTTTTAACATTCACAGACCCATTTCACATGGTACTTGGAGCACGAAATTGCTGAGGCAGTCTGCTGGATGATCCTACCAGTTATCTCACCTTCTGCCTGTCCTCATTTTCTTTTTCCTAGCCTTGCAGTAGGACTGATGGGGTGGGTAACTAGTCAGGGAGCAATAGCCACAGGTTTCCCTTCTTTATGTACACTGGTGGGCTTTTTATTTTGCCGTGACTATGTGCGGGGTTCTTCATCTGATGAGCTGCTGATGGCATCTTATGTATCCTGGCACCAGAAGGCAGTCTGTAAAGTTTTCTAAAGCAAATAAAAGCTGCTAAGAACAGTAGGGATCTCCAGGTTGAACTGCTAGACTCATGGGAAGGCATTATTTCCATTCTATTTTTTTGGGAATTTTCTTCTGCTTCTTCATCTGGTGTCTGTTAGCATCCCACCTCTCAAATACCCTGTTAAGAGAAGATCACCTTAACAGTTGAACAAGCATTGACTTTTACAACAGCACCTACAGCAACATTGGGTTAATGGGAAAGAAAAGCTGGTTATTGCCACTGCTGTTCAGCACAACTTAAAACATACCTTGTCCTCTCCTCATTGAGCTGCACTTCCTCATAAAATCATGTCTCCACTCTAATGCAAGATCATAATATGGGGGAAGAAATACACAAAGTGGATGTGTTTGGCAAGAAACGTAATCCTTCGTCTTTCAGTGTGGTTGCACTTCACCTTTGGTTTCTCTTTCCAACAGCCCTTCCTTTTTTCTGTTTACCACTTGGTGTAAAGGCCAGGATTTCATCCATTCCCTCTCCAAGGTGGTGTTTGTGGTGGGAGATCCATGCCTTCAATACTGCACACAGTTTGTGACAAAGATATAGCTTCATCTAGAAAGCTCTCTGTTGCTGTGTCAATGAATTATTAATATAGTGAAATAATTATATGCAACAGATTTTACCTTCTTGTAATTTGAAACTTATTCTCCATGTTTCTGGAAAGCAAATGACTTAGACTTGTTGTTTTGCTTTACTTTTAACCCATACCTAGCTTACCTGGAATTGCTGTGTTTAAGCTCATGTTGCATAGGCATGATATTTTTAAAGACTTTTAGACTGTAAACAAACTTCTATTAAATTGTAATAAGAAATGTTGGAGCAAATTCTGGTTAGGGTAGGAACAGCTGCAGGGTAACAGGTTTTTGAATTTAAGGAACAATTATTTATCTTACATAAATGGTGCCCATGCTGGCTTAACCTGTCAAGAAGATAAACTTTAATATGACACTGATTTCAGTACAGTCTCATTATAAAAATTACAGACTTATTCAAGTAAATAAATATGTACACATTGCTACTGTTTTTTTTGACACATATATATGCACACGTGTATATGTTTTGTGTGACAGAAGATGGCAAACAAACAAATCCACTTCATGTTAACACTCTTCACAAATGTACCTAACAAGCCAGAAGTTTGAAAATGTTGATTGAAAATATTTGTAAGTTTCTGTGTAACCCTGCGTCAGATGTGAAAAACAAAAGAAAACACTAAAACAACAAGAAAACCCAAAAACATTTCTGTCATGTGGCATCAGATTTTTGTATTTGAGCATATGAGCTCATGAACTGTAACTTTGAGCTGTGCACAAATGCACGTGTGTTTGATGTGTCTATATGTTTGTTGATGCATGATTTGTCTCTATATTCTGTCTGAGAAATGGACACTAATATCTATCCTGTAGCATGATTAGAAAAATCATAAGATATCCTGCCGTACTGAGTCAGGATCTCACCCATCTGGGATTTATACCAAGAGATGTTCTTTTCTGGTTTTGCTGTCAGCACAAATGTTTAAATATACCTTCAAGAGCTGAAATATTTGGAAAGAAATTCTGTTTGCCTTATGTACACGAGTAATAGTCTGCCCTTAATGAAATTTCATCCTTCAGTTATATTCCTCTGTCTCTGCTACAATTGGAACATGCATAGTCACCTTAATTTTAAGAGGGATTATGTGTGGGCTAAGATAGCAAAGGTGTTAGGATTTTGTCTAAAATGATTTTTAAAAATAATTATTTCTATTCTATTCTATTCTATTCTATTCTATTCTATTCTATTCTATTCTATTCTATTCTATTCTATTCTATTCTATTCTATTCTATTCTATTCTATTCTCATTACAGAATTTAGATTACAAACTAAAATTTTTAAGCATGATAAAACGAGCTCTTGCAGTACAAAAAGATTTGGATGTTCACAGGAAATAAAAAAATATTGTGGCATTTTAAAAAATACAGGATCTTTAGTTGAAACACTAATGATGAGCACAGATTCATTCTGCTGTAAGGCTTTTATATCATTATCCTCACAGAAACCACCTGAACTCCTTCTAGTAGCACATTGAATTATATAGTATTTTATATCACTGTCACATGCAGCTCATTCTTTTTTCTCATCTTTCCTCCAGCGAAGAATTGTGCATGCAGTGATAAGATTTATTTCTTCTACAGAATTTTCTCATTGTAGTTAGGTTGGAGAAGGCAGGTCAAAGAAAAGTGTTTTGCACTTGGTGATATAATATGTGTTACTTCTTAAGTTTTTTGTGTGTGTTGTTTTGTTTTGTTTTGTTTTTCCCTGGGATTTTGTGGTATCCTCTTGGACCAGATGCAGAGAAAGTTTGCTCTCTTTTTCTCTCACATATTAACTTTAAGTTAAAAGCTCAATTTTGCCTGAGGAGTTATTGATTACAGTCTCCATTGAAAGATTTGGTGATCATTCAGCAGTTTTAGACCCAGACTAAGTAATTGCCACTTTCAAGAAATAAACAATTCCAGAACTAACCTGACATAAACTGGTGTAGCTCAATAGAATTCAATCATTAACATCATCTGAGGATTTGACCTGACTTTAGAAGGAGCATATGAGAGTTCAGAGGTGTGGAAAACCATTCTGGCTGCAAATCACTGCAAACCTGTAGTGCTGTTGCATCTTTGTTATCCTAAACACTGTTGTGTGAGTTAAAACGTACATTTCTCATCAGAACAAATGTCCTGAATTTTTCACCAACTCCATGTTTTAAAATCCTGAGTGATAGCTGAATCTGGTTTAATCTTATGTTATTAATCATGCTAGATACAAGGGTGACAATAAATATTTTTTCATGACTTTGCAATCATATGAGGTATCCATAATGATCTAATTTGACTGTAAAGTTTATCATATCTACTAGTTCACTTTTCCTTTACTGAAATTTCAATCTGTTCATCTTTCTCAAAGCAACAATGTAATGCAATAATTGAAAACAAAACCAAAGCCAAAACCACCACCCCAAAATACTCTGAAAACCCAAACAAAACCAACAAAAACAACCACAAGTAAACAACAGAATTGTTCTTCATGACTGAATTTATCGAAATATGCAATATGAGGTTTTCCCTGCTTTAACATGTTTTTTTGGTTTGTAGGTGGCACCTGTGTTGTTAACCCCACCGACCTGTTCTGCTCTGTTCCCGGTCGCTTATCTCTACTCAGCTCCACTTCGAAGTACAAAGTGACCATTGCAGAGGTGAAGAGGCGCCTTTCACCACCAGAATGCCTCAATGCTTCCCTCTTAGGAGGTATTTTGAGAAGGTAAGTTGAAGGTGAGAATAACAAGTCCTAGACAGTGCTGTAATTTCTGTTTTGTTTTGGTTTTTTTTTTTTTCTGCAAAAAGATTTTGTTCTACCTCCCCACTTGGACAAGTGGTCACAATTTGGGAAAAAGGAGATGAATTGGGAGTGAACACTGTCTCTAGGGAAAATTTTGGTAAATGACAAAAATGAAGATTGTGGTGTTTACGTTTTTCAGAGAAAGTTTACATTTTTCAGTGAACTGATCGTGTGTTTTTTACCCCTCAGTTCAGTTACCCATCAGAGATAGATAGGTGTTGCTTTGCATTGTTTTGAAAACAAAACAAAACAAAACAAACAAACAAAAAACCCAAACCAAAACAAACCCTGAAATGTGTGGAAAATTTCACCAGAGCTACAAATCTGACTTCTCATTTAGAAACAACTTCAAGGTAAATTGTTTTAACAAGTGTAGTTACAGCCCTCACTCATCAAAAAAACTAAAACATGGAGATGTAGGGATGCCTTTTCCTTCTGTTCTCTCTTGCTTGCCTTTCAAGTACAGAAGAGATAGATAACATTGGTTTTATTTTTCTCATTGTGAGATACTGGAGTAAAAGCAAGTAATTAGGTACAATTTTGTCTCTGACCCTTCACTGACCAGTGTAGACACCTACAGGGAGCAGCAGCAGAGAGGAGGAACACGGCAGACTGTGCCTCACATTGCAAGTGGAAAAGAAGGAGGCAACTGTAATTCAGCCAGGCATATGGAAGTCGCAATATCCCTGAGGCATCAACTTAGATAACATAAGCTACTTCAATGCCCTTTGATCAAAACTAGCTGTAAAGTCATAGGCTATTTCACTGTTGTCACTGAAGGCCACACGGATACTCATACTCATACTGAAAGTCATTTTAACCAACCTGCGTTATTCTAAGATATGTAGCAGTTGAAGAGCTGTCTTGAACCATCTTCCAGAGTAAGAACTATAGATTGTAAAATTGTTTTGGGGACACAAGTCCTATTTCACTGCCTCTATAGGCATTGAATCCTAAATCTACCTCCACAAAAATTGCCCTCTGTTATTGCTTCACCCTGGAGAGGCTTTCAGCTAATAGTCACCGAAATATTCATTTAAAATACTCATACCACAGACGTCATCAATACCAGTGCAAGCCATTAAGAGTGCAATGGTATCAGCCTGAACATGCGGACTCATCTATATCTTCTGTTAAAATTCTGTAATGATCCCCAGAAGTATTTGACCCAGACCAAAAATCGCTCTTCCAAATCAACAGTGATCACAGTTCAGGAGTTAGTAAAAGCCAGGGACTACTCCTAGGCAGCAGTTTGGATGCACTAATTCTGTTTTATGAAACAGAGAGTGTAAATGAATGGATTTGGACATTCTACATCTGTAGGTGTCACAACTAGAGAACACACTCAAATGCTCTGTAGACGACCAGCAGAGGTGTATGTAGCAAAACCCGAAATCCTTCATGGTTTGCCTGAGACCTGGCTGGGTTTGTTTTGCATCCTGTCAGCAGTCACTGCCTAGGTATTTTCCCAACTAGCTTTTCTTCACAATAAAGTGTTCTCAGAAGACATTTCCTGACACACAATCTGGTTGAAGTTGTGCTATCTCTTAGTGCATAAAAATGATCATCCAAATGGTGGTATTCCAAGTTTGGTTCCTTCCTCTGCCTAAAGGAACTTCAACTTGCACCTCAAAACATCTAGTTAGGCATGCTTAACACTCAGTGGTTGTTTATTCTAAGCTGATGGTTCCTTAATCTAATTTGGGGCTAATTAAATATTTGTTGGACAAAAACAAAAGTGTAACTGTAATGATGACTCTGTTATCTAATGACCAGGTCATTCATTTGGGATGTGAGAGATCTGGGTTCCAGTCACTGCTTTATTCATTGTTTAAGCATTTTAACATTAGTTATTCACTGTCAGCTGGCTGCTGCATTCATCCGAAAGACACAAGTTAAAATTCCCTCAGGCTGAGCAAGAAATTGAACCTACATCTGCTGCATAAGCAGATATGTTTCAAATATTTCAAACATTGACGAAGTGCAGAAAAGCAGGTGTGGGGTCCACCAAGAACCATTTTGTGTGAACAAAGTGATGTAGGCATTTGGTATAGGGGCATAGATAAACAAGGATAGCTGGTATTTAAGTTCAACACTTTCTATTGCTGTATCCTTCTTCCTTGTAAGTATTGGGCTTTGCAGACTACATTTCTAAGTACCCAGGTATCTACATAAATTTTAGCTAGGGCTGGGTTCCACGTAGATGTCTCCATTTGAGTAGCCCTCTGGCTTTATTTATAGTCAGATGAGAGAGATGGGTAAAGTCCTCTCATTCTAGACATCTGCTTAATATCATTCTAGAAGTGTGTGTTTATATCAATTGTCTTCAAAGCCTGGAATTGTTAAATCAGATATAAGTACCTGCACTGTCAATGTTTACATTCAGTCATTGCAATCCAGGCTCAGTGCCCAAATCAGGACCATGGGTTCCACTAGGTGGGAAGCTGTGTGAAGATCCGATGGTCCTGTGACAGACATTAAAATGTCTAAGTTTGTCAAAGGACCAACGTAAAAGACTCTCACAGTGTAATCAGGAAAGAATACACCTCTGAATGATTTTCCATTGATCCCATCAGAGTAGGTATTACTTCACACATCTGTCAATGAGGTGTGTATGATTTCTAGACTCAAGATGGGAAAAAGAAGTGCAGAATAAAGACAAGTTTCTCTCTCCTACTATTCTCTCATGATAGAGCAAAATCCAAGAATGGAGGACGCTGCTTGAGAGAAAAATTAGACAGACTGGGACTGAATTTGCCTGCAGGAAGAAGAAAAGCAGCAAATGTCACACTGTTGACTTCCTTGGTAGAAGGTAGGGTTTATAATATTGCAATATAACATAAACATAATTAAAATGTTTCCTTGTATACAACATGTTTCAGTCACAGTGTTAAATATCATAATATGTATTTTGTACGAAGCGGAAAACCGACTTGCCTAAAGCCACAGAAAGAATGAGTGGCAAAATGGAAGTTCACTCAGAGATGTCTTGGCTCCCAGCAAGTGGTTTGGTCTTGCACTTTCCTCAGCATTGATCTGTGCTTTCTGTGCTGGGATCTGACTTACAAATCGATGATCCAAGTGTTCTTTTGAGAGAGATGAATGTCTTATACCAACTCTGTAAGTAGGTTTGTTTATCTTTTTTTTTTTTTTTTAACTTGTGAATTTCCTGGAGCTGATCCAAAAATGTGATATTTTTTTTTCCCCATAAGAAAGCATAATATTTAGACAAGACTTTCCCCCCACACATAAATGAGTGAAATCTGTTTTCAGACAAACTCTAGACAGGCCCAGGAGATACTTTCTTGGCCTTTATTTGTTGTTTAAATATCATTCACCAAATACTGCTGGGCTCTTCAAACCTTCAGCTGGGAGATGCAGGTTCAAACCCCTCAGGCAAAGGGAAGAAACTCTACCTGAATCTCTTCTATTCTTGGTGAATCCACTAAGTACTCAGTTTGTTGTCTGGCTGTGAGTAACAGCTCTGGGAATTTCAGATCCCTCCTCCTTGATGCTGAGAGCACCCAGCTCATCTTAAAGGTCAACACCTTGTAGGATCGTAACCTGAAAGGTCCATACAGATCTAGGCATTAGGCTGAGGTCTCAGCCCATATTACCACAGAATCACAGAATTTCAGAAAGGTTGAGACTAGAAGAGACAGCTGGTGATTTTCTAGTCTAACCCTCCAGCTCAAAGCAGGGTCTATTAGAAAAAGTTGCTCATGACCTTGTCTAGTGAGATTTTTAATATCCCAAAGGATGGAGAAATAGTGCTGAATTCACAACAATGGATGTTTTTCACCATCTACAACGAGGGACTAAGGTCCTCAGGGGCTGCTGGGCACACAGAACTACAATGAAGCTGCTCTGAAATTCAGGTGTGTCCATATCACACCTGCTTGTAATAAACAGAAAGCCATAATGGATTTACAGGGAGTTTTCTCCTCCAGCTTAGAGGAGTAAAGGCTGTTCCTACCCTTGCAGTCCTTCATGCATCTTGAGTCTTCCAGGGAAGAATAAACAGAGCTATGTGGCTAGTTACTCACTCATTAGAAGAGATTGAGAGTGCTGATCTGGGATTGATGGCAAATACCTTTATTGTAAGTCAGAATTAGATTTTTTTTTTCCCCAGGGATGGAGCTGTGCTTGCCTCAAAGCCAATAGCAAACCTATTACCAAGTCTATGGTGCTGCTTTTGTTCTTGGACTGCCCTAATGTGAGTCCTAAAGGTATACACCAAGGAGACTGAGCTCACTTTGTCAGAAACCTGTTTGCCTGGACATTCGAATAATGAACTTTGTCCACTGGAATTTCTGAGAAAGGATCCACCATGTCCATTAACATTCCAATGGAAAACAAAATAAAGTTCATTTTTTGTCCATGTAACCAACCCTTGGACAAACTTGGCAGTGCTTGTTGAATTCTTTGTGGTATAAGCTTTCCTCTCTTTGTATGTGCAGATATTACTTCCAAGGGATACTAATTTGTAGCAGGGTTTCTGCAAGGAAACTCATCCCTTAATGGCTCCTTCTACTGGAAGAGGCAGAAATGGAAAGACACAGGGTTATTCCAGGTTTTAGAAGAGAAAACATGAAGAAAACAGCGTTGTTTTTTTCTCTGTGATGTCAATACACAAATTGACATAATGATTTGTTAGTCTAATTAAATTCCTAAACATCAGGTGCACTGTGTGAACTTCTCATAAGAACCCTGGATTGTGTCATTCTTTATTACTTTAGATGGTTCTAACTTTATTATTACTAAAGACTTTATGAAAATTATTCTGTGGCCTCTTGTTTTCTGCAAACTTTCTTATTTTGGGGTTCAACATGGCTGCTGAGTGTTCACTGTTTTTCTTGTTTTGGTTGAGATGCATCTTTAGTGTCTTTGGTAGGAACTTCTGGGCCCCAGAGTAGGAACTGTCTGACAGATGGCTTCTGATCTTTACGTTGCCATCACATAAATCAGCCCAATGAGTGGAAAGACAGACTGGGAGAATGAACTAACACTGCAAGACTCTCCACAGCAGCATGGGACACAGCATTGTGCAACCTGTAGGTGAGGGATGCCCTCTAGTGCCTAGTTTCGATGAAGGGAAAGGTCATTTTTTTTATCAGTTCTAAAAGGAAAATTCCTGTGTTTTAGCTAATACAATAAAAGCTCCTCCATTAAACACCAGCATTGCCAAGGCTAACCCTTACTGCTGGCTCAAAGGAATCAAAAGCCTCCCCAGTAGGAGCAAGAAAGGACATGAGAAGAGGAGAGATAAAAAATCTATAATTTGTTTTCCTGCCAAACCTAAGACACTAAATTTACCAGATATAGAATCAACTTCATTTGTTGCTTAGGGACCAAAATAATTGAGAAAAATAGGTCAGTGGTTACTTTTTTCACCCTGCTATCAACTGTCACGCTTCTCCACCACCCGCCTTTGTTTAAATATCCTCCCACTTGTTCCTCCTCCCTTCTCACCCTACAAATAGAAAAAAAAAAACAAACAACCCAAAATTTTCCTTCCACCTCCTGTCTGTCCCTCCTCCCCCTGTGTAGCACTTTGGCTGGGTAAAGCATCCGGAGGAGGTGAAGCCGAGGAGAGAGTGGGAGGTTCAGATGGCCGAGTGTCCCTCTCCTGGGACACAGCTTCTGCCTTCACTCTGCATAGGAGCATCTCTCACTCTTGCTAGACTCAGGAGACACCCACACTACTCCTTGCACCTGCCCACAGAAGCCTGTCAAGGTAAAACGGGCTGGTCTCTCCACTGAGGATTTCCAGAGCTGTCTCTGCCAATTCAGCTTCAGCAACTGTCCTTTTCCATCATACGAAGCTCTATAGTCAATTGTTAAATTATACAGGAAAGACAGAGCTGCCTATTGCTGTAACGTTGTGTGCTGGATTGAAGAAGACAGTCAGTGATGCCAATTCTTTGTCTCTGCAGCAGGAAAATTTGATTTTAGATTGAAACAAGACCACTGGTTATAGAAGTCATGGTTTTTAGGGTTTTTTATCTTTAGTATGACTCCTCCCTGACATAAATGATAACTAGGCAGAAGAAAGAAAAGAGTAATTTCGTCGACATTTCCAACACTTCCACATTATCTCCTGCAATAAATGTCCAAATTGTGATGTAAAAAACAAAGAACATATTAAAGACATTTTGTACAAACTACATTCCCCCACCACACAGACATATATCCTACTGTACAGTAATACAAGGGACCTCTACTCACTGAGGTTAACATAAAATAATATGTATAGAAGTATATCACAACTCACTTCTAAATACCACATCACGATTTGGTCCAGGTTCAAAATTATATCTTCGCTCAACAATGAGATATGAGAAATCATGTTCTGCAGGGTGTTTTTATGTCCAGATTTGTATTCTTATTTAGAATTTTATATAATTTAGAATGCCTACTCCTTATATCATATGGAAGTGCATGTTTATATGAATAAATGTGTTGTTCTAATATGCATTCACAGTATATATCAGCTTTCCATTTCCAGAAAAAAAAAAAAAAAATTAAAACCTTTTTAATTAATTATATCACAACACACAATAGGTACATTTGTATCTACATTTTTACCTATCTATATGCACAAGCAGATAAGTCATTTTGTATCTTTTTGCTTGTGATTTTATCTCTTCATATACCGTCAGTATTCAATCACAATCCCAGCTCCAAGTAAAATGGTCAAGTTTTATACTTATGTATAATTTTCTTGGATCATCAAAACAGTTTAGTATAATTTTCTCAGCTCTAGTAAACAATATACACCATCTTTGTAAAGATAAGTTTGAGTGACAATGCATATTTTCATTCCCCGTTTTTGTTTTTTTTTTTTTTTTGACATTCAGTGAAAACATACAAAGTTCAATCAATTTGTTGTTGACCATGCTAAATAAATGCCTACATTTCATCACATAAAGTTTTGCTGTGTTGAAGAAACCAAGACTTTTCTAATGGCTAAATGCTTAAATTGTTTGCTGACTACATTACTTGTTTTGTTACTTGGGTCTGACTGGGACCAGGATGGAGCTGTCTGGAGAATGGTAACTCCACCTGATGTCAGCTTCAAAGGGTTTGACTTTTATCTTCTTTCCATGCTGGCATGAAACAAACATATCAGATATTTTAGTGGACTTTTGTTAAAAACAAAGCATGGTGGTCTTCTGCAATTGAGTTACCTGTTAAGTCTTTATTTAAGGAAGAATAAAAGTATAGCTGAAATAGAAATTTTGAAGCACCCCTACAGAAATTTAGAAGATATGACATAAATTTGTACCCTTTCTCATCCATGAAGAGGTCTGGGATAGATGCTCTTAATACAAAACTGGCAGTCAGCTGTATGTCTGTTCATTCTGACCACTGTCAACATAAAATTAAAATCCATTTTAATTTCTCTGAAAGTTATTTTACTTTACCAGAAGCTGCAAATTATGTGGAAGCCATTTCTCCTTTCAACTTAGAGATAATGATTACTTGTTAATTTCTTATTCTTTTCAGGCATACTCAAAATCATGGTTAAAAAATCCAAATAATACAGATGATTTTTAGTATAATCTTCATTTTTTTGTATATAAAATCGGTTACAACTGTGAAGGTTGTTGTTGACTGGTGTCAGCAAACTAATTCTCTGGGAGTAGTGCGTGTATTTTACTAGTACCTGAATCCAATTGGGTCAGATAAACACACAACAAAGTATTTGCTTGTGGAAACAACAGGTATTTTTCTGGTTAAAACACTAATGATAGAATGGGAGACAATGCATAAAATAGAGGTCAGTGTACATGGGTCCTTCTGCCACAGGGCCACTGAAAGTTTCCATCCTTGGGGGTTTGGCCAGGCCTGTGCAGAGCAGACTCAGTCTTGCTGGGGATGGGGTTCATCTCATCATCTCTGTTGTAGTTTTATCTGTCCTCTCATGTCTCATTGTAGTCAGTAGTCATTTCTGGGTGATTAACAATTAAATTAAATTAAATTAAGAGTTGAGCATTCGATTAGGTTGCTCATAGAAGTTGTAGAATCTCCGTAGCTGGTAATGTTCAAAACTAGGCTTGAGAAGTCCATTAGTAACCTACTCTAAGGCCATGCTTTCAACAGCATGTGATGTCCTGAGTTCCCTTCTAACCTTGACTTTTCTATAATTTCTCTAATCCACTTTTGCCTTCTGCTTTAGCATGGCACGATACATGCTCCAAATTCTAGCTTGTTTCCACTGACTTGAAAGTATTAGGTCAGATGTCAATACTAACATTTAATCAGAGGAATTCCTCTGCACATGTTCTCAAAGGGAGGCAGTACAGGTCCTGTATCCCTCCTGTTCACCTGGAACATCATTCTGCTCTCCAAAGACCCAGGGCCCAATGCCACCTCTCATGACGGCAAGCAAATACACAACTCTGAAAAAAAAGAAAGAAAAAGAAAAAAAGAAAAAAAAAAAAAAGAAAAAAAAAGAACACCTTAACCCCAAAACTATTCTGGAGCACATCTCTTACTCATGCAGATGTGCTTCAACATACACTTCTGGTAACTGACCTATTTCTACCTTCTATGATGAGATGAAAGTAAGTGTCATCTGGAAGGGCCTATTTCCCACCAGGGAAAAACTAACTTAGGCACAGATGTTCACATTCCAGGCAGCTGTGTCTGATCAGAGAAACCACACACCAAGGTTGTCAAAGTCACAGTACACAGGCCAGAATGTTCAGTAAACCTTAAAATAAATTCCTGGGTTCTCTAAACTAGCAGAGAGAGACAGGTTCTTCCAGAGGTATTTGGCACCCATCATGGAGTTGAGTTATGGTGTCCAGTCTCCGTAGTAAGGTAGAGAGTTGCTCAGTGCTTGCCTCTGTCATAGACTCCTCATAAAGCCTAGTCAAGCCATGTACTCCCTTTGCCTTGATTTCTCCACTTATAAAACAGCAACTGCAATCTTCTTTGTCATCCCTTTTCATTTTGTCTGGCCAATTTTGATTGAAATCTTCTTGGAAACAGGATAGTTTCTTGTACTCTACTTCGGGGTCTGCTCATCTTTAGTGTGGGACACTTTTATTGTGCCTACTGGCTTAACCCCTAAGGAAATATACTGAAGTGTACGTTATCACCACAACTCTCTCCTGGGGTAGAAGGATATTCCTCTTTTAGAGATAGAGAAATAAAGCACTGAAGGCTGGATCTCAGATCTTCAGAGTGATATATTCTTACCTTTCTCTCATTTCCATGCCTTAAATATCAATGATGGACTGGGCTTACAAAACCTGAGCAGCTGTCCAGTACTCACTGGTGGGTACTGGAGGAAGCTAAACACAAGTGTCTTGACTAACATTTTGTAATGAGAGGAGTAACCTCCTTGTCTTCTGGCTGGCACCATGTGATGGCTAAGCATGATCAGGCTAAATGGGCTGAAATCCATAACTGAGATTGGGAATGAGTGTCTACAAAAGTGATTTGTTATTGTATTATTATTTTTTTTAAGAGTGGAAGAAATTCTGTAAGCATAATCATAACAGTAGTAGTAATAATAACCCTAAAAACTAACTGACCCATTTTGTTTGCCCACAGGGGAAGCATTACATTTGGCCAGAGATTTTGGCTACACCTGTGAAACAGAGTTCCCTGCCAAGGCAGTAGGAGAGCACATCGCCAGACAGCACATGGAACAGAAAGAGCAGACAGCGAGGAAAAAGATGATCCTAGCGACAAAGTAAGGAGGGAGGGGAAATGGAGAAAGAAATCTGTCTGCCACTTCTCCATTTTGGATCTGGGGAATGGAGGAGGGAGGAGTGGGAGTACGGAGCTGGGATTGCCGTAACTGCTATCCTAACAGTGCTCGCTGACAGCAAGCAAGAGCAATCCTCTTTAAAGATGCTGTAAAAGGAACTTCATTTACTGCAGTGAGCTTTCAGTGGCTATGGTGTCATTGCTTGCAGTTTAGGAGGCACATACATCATCTCAGATGGTTTGGATGAGAGGAAGTGACACTGGTAAGATCTACAGGACAGAAACTTGCTTTGTCTCCTGCTTGCGTGTGAGCAGGAGATTTAAACTTATATTGAAGTACTAGTTACCGTGAGATACTTATCGTTAGTCTGCTGACAGAGAGCTGGCTTGCAAAGGGACAGATGCTCTCTGGATACAAATTGCAGGAGTTCCCCTGATGTCAAAGACACTGGAGCAATGTACAGGGGAACTTTGCTAAAGCCATTAATGACACACAGAAACATCTGACTTTGCTCTAAACAAGCCACTCACCTCCCTGGAGCAGTAACATCATGTTAGGATAATGTTTCATCTAGGTTAATTAGCCTTAATGAGGGAGGAATTTGCCTTCATGAGCCATGGGAAACAGGAAAAAATCGTCTCTATGGAGCAAAATAGACCTACACTAGGTGTGTGGTATGCCTGCATGGAGCAACCTTGAACATATTCATACTCTCCCTGTACTTACTGCAGTGTTACACAGGGAGACTTCAGTAGAGATGAGGCCAAAAACCTAAGCTCTCAAACCAACATCCCAGTGCAGGAAATGTTTAGAAATCCTCCAGTCCAGGAGATAACAAACAGGGAGGAATCACCCTGCAATAGGGGAAAAGGCTGATCAGGAACAGGATTGTCCTTTGTATCCCAGTGTCTTCCTGCTTTGTCTATTTTTGGGGAACAGGATTCCTGGTCTTGGTGTCCCTCTTGTATTCAGAGCTCTTCCACCTTCCTGAAGATGATCCAGATGACAACATGCATTGAAGCATCTCAGGCTTGTGATTCCCATGAATCTGGCCTGTGATCCTTCCCTGGGGTGATAAGCAAAGCACCATGTGGCTCAGGGGACATTTGCTGGTTGTGAAGGTGATGAGAGACCTCACGCATCATTGTCCTAAGTCTCTTGTAGACAAAAAAGAATAATATAAGTGGGATATGATCTTACCTACATCCACATTGTTTTAAGGGCCCAAGGGATTTCAGCGACATGAGAATAAACCCACTGGCCAGAAGCAGCTCCTCTCTGCAAGTTGTATCTCCCCATGGTTGTATAGACCACTACTAATCTACCCCTCTAACTAAGTATGAGCTGAATGTACTGCTGGGCAAGAGGTAAGATTCTAATTTGCCCCAGCTGGAGGATTTGCCCCATTTGCCAAACGTTACTCAACCATAATAATACAAATCTTCTGCCTTTTTTTCCTGGCTCTAAGGAGAGATCACCATGGGTTGTATACCACGTCCCGCCCTCAGGTATGAATGGGGGGAGAAATGACTCAGGTTCATGGGTCCCCTTAGACTGGAAAACAGTACACACAGTACTTAAGGTCTGCAAACAAAAGGCTTTTATTTGGCAGCTTGGCCCAAATGGTATATTATTCGGTGGCAGAAGGATTTACATTATTGTAGATTTGATTGGTAAACATTAAAAGTTTGCAGCATATGCGGGGCTGTAAATCTTAGGTTACTATGTTAGATATAAGAAGGAAAGCCAAAGGGTAGAAGCATGGGGAAGAATAGAGGGAGAAAGATTTCACTATCCTTATGGCTCCGCTTTATGTGTGATGGAGTTCGCAGTCTCGGGTCCAGCGATATGTGGCGTCCTCTGGTGTTTTGTTCAGTTCACATGGTGAGACTGGTGGGCAGAGTGGTCCTCGGGATGGTGGGTGGGCACTGCCAATGCTTGTACAAGTTGGGCCTTTATATCCCTCTGGGTTGCCTGCTTGCATAACTTCTGTTTTTTTGTGGAGGTGTTATTGTGAAGGAGAGGAAAGTCTGGGGGGAAGGGGTGATTGCAAAAGATTGACAAGTCTTGACAAGTCTTGGGCCATGTTGAAGGGTCTCAACTTTTCTGCTTTGTGCCCTGCTGGGTGCATCAGAAGGTGGAGCTATGTGCCCTCTGGCACGTCCCCCACCTCCTGTATCAGCCAGCTGGCCTGGTCTGTGGTTCGTTAGCTTGTCGTTGATATGTAAATCACAGTTCACCCTATACTGAATGTATCATCTCCTGTGGCTGGATGAACTGGTTTTGCCACAGCCATTATCCTTATCAGTACATGCCAGTCATAACAATCAGTGGGTAACTGTGAAGTCCAAAGGCTGTCCAACTGAGACACACCTAAAGGTCTCACTAATCTTCCTCACCATTTCATGCCTACTTTCTCTTCCTCCCTTACTACCAAAGTGGAGAATTGTGAGCATGCATTACTCCTAGCCCCCATGAACTTTGGGCTTGTAGGCTGTTATCGTGCACTTGTAAGGAACAAAATTACTTTTTCCCCTCTTCCATCAGTAAAAAGCAGCAGTAAATTGATCAGAGCTGTCTGTCGATAATACAGGGATAGGCCATATCCTCTTGCAGTCAGGATGCTTGTAGCAGGGACAGACAGGTCAATGTGTGTGCTGTTACTGCCCTCTCCTGCCTGGAAGGAGAACGGTGAGTCACAAACTAGTCCTGTCCAGATACTACAGGACACACTCATCCATGGCATCCTAATATTTGCATGGTATTTCCCAGCCATGCTTCCATGTATCTGATAATATGTACTCTAGTCATTTGTCAAGAGTTTCAGTTACTCAGTAGGCATATATAAGCTCTAGATTTGTTATTTCAGTAATTTCACAACTGTCTGGCCTCATGCACTTGTGAGTTCAGACACAAGAAAAAGAGGTGGAATGTTACACTGTCACCAAAAGTGACACAGAAATTCCAGAGTGATAAAATCACTCATTGCAAGCTTTGCTTATGGAAAGAAATGGAGTGCCACTATCTGTGCATGTTTGTCACTGTCCACCCTGGGACACAGCCAGAAGCTCACAGGGGTGTGCTTTTGGTAGAACTGGTGAGATCTTCCATATGTGGACTCTTGAAGAAAAATAAGGGGAAAGAACAAAATTAACAGTTCCACAATTCCTAGTATATGGATGCAGCTCCATTCTGTATTCAGACATCCAGCTTCAGTGGCTTGATTCAGTTGCTCAAACATAGGCATCTACTGACATTTGAGATGAACTGGGTTATCCAGCTTAGTTACCAGCTGCTGCTCCAGAAGCAAACAGGTCTCTTTCTTTCACTGGGTTGTATCTGACAGTTACTATGGATGTCTTGGGTACCACATGTCTATGTGCAGGTAACTAAACAGAACCCTTAATGTCTACAGTTCAGAAGTGTTTGGTGTCCAGTAGAAGCTTACAGTGTTATTAGGGGCATCTATACCTTACAATCAAGTAATCCAGCCACCCTGAGTGGAAGCAATTCAGCTGCCATGCACAGAACTGTGGTACATGGGCTAGTGAAGACTATTTTAGATGCCAATAGCCTTCTTTAACACATGGAGGTCACTAAGCTTGAGGTAACACTCTCTTCATTGTCCTGCTCAGCCCTAACTGGTCTGAGGCTATGTTGAAAGTAATACAGTGATTGAAATCAGGAAGATTTCTATCAAGGAATGGAACATACTGTGTTAAACTACCTGATCTTCCAAAACTGCCTCTTGGAAATGTTCTCTCACATTTGCTAACTCAGGACCTGCCTAGGACAGTATTAGTTGATGCAACAAGATGGTGCCATGGTTTATTCTAACAATTTGATGGTCTAGACTAGGGGTGTCAAACTCATTTTCACCTATTACTTCTACAAGTATACAGTCCTAAAATTACATTTGGTCCTTTGAAGGCAACCGTGAGGCTGATGTGGCCCCCAGTGAATATGAGTTTGACACCTCTGGTCTAGACAATGGAGAATCAGAACCTTGCCTGACGATTATCATGGAAGAAGAGATGACTGATCTGTGTAGACCATATGTAGCACTGAACAAAAGTGGCAGCAAGGGCAGGATGGAAGTGAAGCAAGCTTCAGTTAAGAGTTGAAAGGATAAGAAAGCAGTAAACATTAGGAAAAGCCAGTCTCCTCTGATTATTTTTCCCTGCACTTGCCTCCTTTGACAGAGTAAATGGTTGCCTGGATGCTCCAGAGCAAGATGCTTCCCAAAAAAAGACTTAATTGTCATAATTCTGGCCAAAGGGTCCTGATACTGTTATTGCTAGACTGTTTAGGAAGGATTCAGGACATGACTATACAATGCACACACAAATAAAAAATAAACTTAAAAAAAATAATAATAAAAGGAAAAAAAGAGCTGGAACCTGGTTTTGGAGGGTCTTTAAGCATGGTTAGTTCACCTTGCAGAGCTGTGGGAGACCCTGTTTAATACCAGGTTGCACATGCAGACATGCTGAAGGCTACGTCAACAATTCCACTTGAAAGAGGTACACTTTCCTACAGGAATCACCACAGAGTATTGCAGCACAAGGCCTTCCACATGAGACAGAAGGACAGATACACACACATTCACACAGAAGAAAACAGAATAGTGTGAATATCAATTTTATTGTGGGGTTGCCTGCAGCCAGTGCAGAGTAATCAACACCTGGCTAATTACACTGTGTGCTCAATTTGCTAGTTTTCTGAAAAGTAGCTCTGAGATTGGATGCACAGGACCTGCTGAACATCTCCCTAATATCTGATCTTTGGGTGCCTGGCAACTCTGCCACATTTGGATTAGATGAGACTCATGGGCACATATTTGCCCCACTCTCGTGCTCACCACAGGGCATTTGCTTTGGCCACTGCTAGCAATAGGATCATAGACTAGAAGGACTCTTGTTCTGATCCAGTACAGATTTTTTTATCTTTGCCTGATCATCTGCTGGAACATCTGACCATCTATCCCAAATCATTAGGTACCTCCCTTGCAAGTGGTTCTTTTCTTTTCTTTTTTTTTTTTATGAATCTGTTGTCCCTAAGATAACATAACCACCTTTCTTTTCTTTTTCAAAGTCACAGTCCAAGTCAGCAAATATCTGTCAGCCCCTCTCCCTGTCACTACCCCAGGTGATGTTTCATTGGTAGTAGAGGCTCTGAGACACCACTTTGCCTAGAAATCCCCTTGGAAAAAGTAGGTTACTGCCTTTTACAGGTTTTCATGTATAATAAAAAAGTTTTTTTCCTTTCTTTCAATCTGCCAACACTCAGTAAAGACTTCTGACATGTGAAGATAGAAGGAAACTTAATTGCACACTTGGTTCTGACAGTTTCTTTTGTCAAAATGTAAGAACTTTTAAGATGAACTTTTTCAACAGGTAGAAAGTAAAGGTTGGAGGAAGGAGAAAAGAGCAGTGCTGACAGGGCCAACTGGGGATAGCAGATTGTTTAGAAGCCAAAATGACTGACTGTGTTCAGTTGTTGAAAGGAACTGTTTTTCCTCTAAGGACCTGATTCATTAAAACTGTATGCTGCATTTACATACATTTTTGCTGAATACTTCTCTTTGCCTGAAAGGCTAAGACAATGCTGTCTTCTGAAGCAATTGGTGTCTGGGTCCATACAGATGATTAGCGTTTACAGAAATCAGGCCTGGATGAAGTCCAGCAGCACAGCAGGAGATCTGCATCTCCTCTCCTGTTAGTCATGAGGGAGCTGCAGTATCCAAAGTTTATGTCCAAAACTTGCAGAACAGTGATATGATGAAGGGTAAAAACAGGTTAGTGTAGTTTTTTTGCATGTAGCTAGGCAATGGAGGACCTTCTAAAGACCAAGATGATGAGTTTAGCCACTTATTTTTCATTATGCCCCTGTCCAAAAGGACAGCAGTTACAAGGTGATAATGAAGAACTCAAACTTTATCTGGGACCAGAAGTGCAAAGAGTCTTCTAACAGAAATCATGGACCACAGAGATGCTCTTTAGTGTTAGAAACTGGGCCCAGGCACAGTGATTCTATCTATGCTAACCAAGTAAACCATGCACACATCGAGTAACCAGATTGCATTTGCCATATTATTAAAGTGTTAGAATGGCTCATTGAACTCTCCCAAATGTCTTCTGAGGATCTTCTGGGAAACAGGACACACCAGGGTCCATTCTCAGGAAGCCACCATGTTTAGAAGGCTAGAAGAACATGACTACACAGATCTTATCAGATGGTGACAATTTACATGGGGATATGAAAACTGTGTGTTGCCCAGGAAACCGTCCTTGAGAAAAAGTGGAGGTGATGGATTTTGCCTCACTTGCCTGTCTGTTGTGTAGACCCTGACAGCTGAGTAAGCCAATGAGCTCCTCCTACAGTCATTGGAGAGAAAGAAGAACTGCTAGGATACATGTCATCTGGACTGCTATAGACATCTACTTTACGCTGCCTGATGCATGGTAGAACTGTAAAACAATTTGATGAATGTTTCAATCAGAAATTTAAATTGCTGCTGCTGGACTGGATTCTCACTCTGGGCAGACTTGTGGGAGCAGTCTCAGTTGAAGATTCGTCAATTCTTCCACCGCAGAGTCTACAAGGAAGCAGAGTATGGACAAAAATGAAAACTAGGAGAGTAGAGGCAGCATATTCCTTCACAACTCCTGGTGCTCCATTTGTCTAAGGAGTTGGCAGTCAAGCAGGCAAGGCCAGAACGGTCAGGACTTCTACATGCAGATAAACCAGGGGACACAAGCAAATATACAAGTAGTGGTGTATTTACACAGGCTTCATACATGTTTAATGCTATTTCATCATTTTCTTTAACCACAAACTTTCCTTCTAATGTAGGTGAGCTAAGATAGACTTAACACTGACAAACTGGGTACAATTCAGGAGAAAAATTGCATTTTAATATGTGAGTGCTAAAATGGTTTCAGAGGGGAACTAATCTTCAAAAGATTCTGTATGTTGCTGGCTCCAAGAATTTGGGGTAGGGAGGCAAGAGGAGGACTAGTTTGCCTTTAATTTCTTTAACAATGACTTTGCCAAACGCTTCTGTTATGAATGAGATGACTCAGGATAAGGTGACAGTGTTAGGAGAATCACCTTATGGAAAGAATTACACCTGTCTTATTTAAGGGTTTCCACTTTCCTTGTAGACAAATATGTAAAGAATTCCAAGACCTTCTAAGTCAAGACAGATCGCCCCTCGGATCTTCCAGACCGACTCCAATATTAGACCTCGACATCCAGAGACATTTAACACATTTCAGGTATGATTCTGAAAGAGGAATGGTTAACTAAAATCCATTATTTTGATAAAGACTGCTTATGATTTTATAATGGTGTTTGTTCCCTTACCTAGAAGACTATAATGTCCATAACCTTTCCGTTACCTATGCCTATTGAAAGCATGTTTGTCCGGCAATGTAGTTCAGGCTAGTTGCATTCACCCTGTTTCTGGGACCACAGTCTGCTTTTGAATAAGTAATTTTCTACATCTGCTGGTCAAATCTCCCCGTCTGGCCATGCAGTTGCCTTGCACTAGATGTGAGCCAAATCACAATCCAACCAACAGACAAAGTGAATGGTCCAGAAATATACAACCTTAAGTTTGGAGCCAAAGTAACAATATAGACAAATCAAAGTAGCAATAAAAGGAGGAACAGTTAGGCTGCATCCTTACCAATTAACTAAATAGTTCCAGAGCCTCCTCTGTGCTACTGAGACCATTTGATATCATCTTACCATGACCCTATTAACTCTTTGGCCTCCAAAGTAGACTTGTCTCAAAGCAGACTGCCTACTGCAACAGTCTCCTTGGAGTAATTCGTGGACAACACCCTGGAAAGGCCTGGGAAAATGCAAGCTGGCTCAGACCAAAAAGCCAGAGATTGCTAATACATTTAGACTCAGTTTCTGGACGCATGCCATAGCAATATTTAATTTATTGGTGTAAGGCAAAGAAACCACAACATGAAGTATCAGTATTTTATTCATATATGTATATGCCTATGCCATATGATATCAGAAAGTCTAAGGGATTTTTTTTTACGACCAGAAAAATTCAGAGAAATCACACCAATCTCTATTATTAGAATAAACTCTAAGATAATGTAAGACTTTCAGAAGAGCTACAATGTTTGATACCTATAGTGGAATCCGTCCTCCACTACCTTGGGGTAAAAGGGAGTTTTCTTTAGGAATAAATTGCTCTACAGCTAGTAAGTGTAGAGTTATGTACTCCACTTGCTCACATTGTTACCTGTTCAATGTTAATAATTAAGACCAGGGTTCATCGACTGGCACAGGTCAAATTGAAGCAGCATTTCCCATTTTTTCTGTTTTCAATCTTCAATATCACACTTCTCTCTGAAGTTTTTCCACTGAGTGCCAATTCATCAAGATCTGTAAACACGTGTCCAACCTGAAGTACAGGATAGTCCCCATGAAGGGATCAGAACTGCTGGGTTTGCTCAAACTCTAAACTCAAAGTTTATACAAAGCATAAAACAGGAAATCTTCAAAGGAGCTGCAGTGAGACTGAAAACTGCTGAGTTTTGCACAACTTCACCAGATACGCAAAAAACAGAGGCTCTTCTACACCCCTGATAAAATTGTGTTTGTGCAGCTTCTCTCTGAGATGTCCATCTGACCTGAATACAGAAAACTCAATGCTGCATGAAGAATGATTTCCCAATATTGTTTGACTATGAACAGACAATTCTATAGACCTTTACATTCATTGCAGCAACCCTTGTGCATTATGTGAGCCAGGGTAGGATTATGTATGCTTTATTCATGTTTTCTCCTTTTTCAATACATTTTGGACTATCTTTTTGTAGAGAAGTTATATTGATATTAGTGAATACAAGTCATGCCAGGGCACAGGTGTGTATTAGCTGCCTGTGCTGTTTTCTTGTAGAATTCCTGGGGGTTTGTTGCCTGGTCAAACTAGCACTGTCTCAGGCTTTTCCTAGGCACAGTGGCACATATATATATATATATAACTAATATATATGTAGCTTGAGAATTCAGGGAAGCACCAGCCCTTATTGCAGACCTGTTAGGTGCCTTACCTGTGCTATAAATAATGTAGTAAGATTTAGAGTAATCCAGCCTTGTTAGGGCTAGATCATAAGCCACTGACCTCATGGGCTAAGTTTTGGGGCAGCTCAGATTTCTAAGCATATATGTAAGTGTGAGATCAAGAAGAGGTGATATGTTGTAGGGCTACCCCAGCTGTCTTTGTCTCCTTCATGATAAATGCAGAGGAGTAAGTGGAATAATCCTGTCCTGTGGGTACCATCTGGCCTGAAAGCCACTAGCTTAACTACCCTGTCCCCAGTTTCTGAAGACAGAATCATCATTAAGCCACAGGGCAAACAAGAAAACCCTGGAAAAATCCCTTTCCATTTCTGTGTGCTGAGACTTTTTTGTTCAGATACATGAGTGTCTCATTGTTGTCCTCTAAAGGTTGATCTGTATAAGTGCATTTATGAGTCTACTACCGTAGAGAGCAAAGTCAGTACTAGGAAAGAACCCAAAAGTCTCTATAGCTTTAATGAGAGGAACCTATTTCTCTCAACCTTTGCTTTCAAAATGCAGTGAGTATCTGGAAAGGAAGAGCAAGAGAGCAAGAAAGAAGGGAGAAAAAAAAAGAAAATAGGAAAGAAGGAGAAAGAAAATGTTCAGATAAAGTTTAGTTTATTTTAAAATGCCTTCAATTACCTGTAACTCAGATATTCTTCTTCCCAAAATCCCACGGAAATATGGAAGTCTTTTGTGTACATGAGCATATGTCTCTGTATGCAGGAAGGAAAAGCTGAGATTTTAATTTCTCTTGAAACATAAACCATTTTCAAATCCCCTGATATCAGTAAAGCTGGGTTTTCCTCTTTCTTTATATTTTCAGGACAGAAAGGTTACACAAAACTTTCTTTAGCATTGTAAGTTGGTTGATTTGGGATTCAGAACAGGTAAAGAGCTTAGTTTCATACCCAGTGAAATTGAGAGACAGCTCTTAATTATCAAGATGATGGGATGAAAAAAGGAGGTTGGAAAAGCTAGAGAAAGTAAAAAAAATGAGGTAAACAAAACAAATATATAAGGCTTTGTGAATAATTAACTTCAGGGAAGTCTGAAAATTGTGTACCAGGGCAATCCTGACCTACAGCAGATGAAGACAAACCTGCTTGGAGAGACAAGAGCACCTGGGAGCTTAGATATGGCCACTGCTTTGCAGGTTAAAACACTTTGACAATGGAGATGAGGCCAGGCTATGCTAAATCATTGTAAATGCATCTCCTACCAGCCTTATAGATGCTCTAAGTGTCCCATGGCATCTCTGGTGGCATGGATGAACCCATGTGCTTACTTTCCATCCCTCCTCTTGAAGCTGTTCTTTTTTGTAGAGGAAAATTTAAGGGCAAACTGAGAGTGAAAACCAGTGAGTGTTGTTATCTAATGTAGTGGCTTCTGCATTAAACCAAGGCTAGAGTTCTGGATGTAGAATTCTGCTTTATTCATTCCACACTTAAGTCTGTTGATAAAGTATCAAACTGGCCTTCAGAATTTAGGACATTGCTCCAGATGGATCAGACATCCAAAACACTAAATTAATACTTTTCTTGATTTTAGATCCTACCTTTCTTTTGAATAGGGAGAGCATGTATCTACTCTCTTCCATTCCACTGTTATATCTGAGCTTCCCACAGATTTAGTTGGGAACCTGAAAGTAACACTGATATGTGTCTTCTTGTCTTTACCTTCATAACCTGCCCTTGCATCAAAACAGATTTATTTTTTTTTTTTTTTTTAACTTTTAACAGAAGTCTTTTTTAACTAGAGTGACCAGAAAACCTACCAAAAATGACCTACATTCTGTGCTGGGAAGCCAAGAAACATGACACAAAAAAACTCTTGTTGAGATTATACTCAGGAGATCTGTCTATGTTTCTTGGCTTACACATGCAGACTCTCTGACCTCATCAGTCCGCCTCTTAGTCTCACTTTCTTCACCTGTAAAATTGAGTACAGACATATCTTCTACATCTGCCTTCCGGACACTTGTGTCTGTACTAATCTGTAGCGTCTGGAAAGTTCAGGTATCCTACTAATGTCATCCATCATATAGGGAAAGACAAATACCCACCAATTACAGAAGTTGGATTTGATCCTTTAACTTCATGGTTACATTTCATCAAGATGCAAAATCACATCCAGATCATCTATCATGTATATGAGATAAAGACAGCAAAAGGAAAACTACTTTATTGCAGGTGATATTTCTTTCAGTGCAGAAACCCTATAAAAACAGACCAAAAAAAAAAATAGACTCAGGATACTAAAGAGAGATAATGAAAGCTATCAGCATCATCACAAATTATTCTGTGTTTTGCTTAGCCATCCAGCTGATACAAAACATCCTTCCTGTGAAACTCTTTGAGACAGGAGTTTTGTTGTTTAGCTAGTCTGTGAGCCTGGAGCTGTCAGCCTCCTGCGAGTGCCTGGCATCACACTGACAAGGTGATATGAAAAGTGACAGGCAAGAAAACAGAGGCTCAGAATTTGGGAGCAGCGAGAAAGTAACATCCTTCTTTCTGAAGGGTAAAAGGGAGCAATGAAATGGGTTTTGAAGCTCAACATATTTTTAAAATTGTAACAAAGAGCCAAGCCCAAAGCCTTACTGGTGTGTTGCCTTTACAGATGAACTTTCCCTCCTCACATATTGTTGTATCTTTTTTACGCTTGTTTGCTTGCCAGGAGGTAGACCAGCTGCTGTCATAATTCCAGTCATTTGATTAGCAGTAGCAATCTTCTGTTTGGATGCACGGACTGAAAGAAGCCTGGTACGCAATGAAGTCTGTGGCGAAACACCACTGGTGCCCTCTAGAGTTCCCTGATTTCCACGATCTCTTTCAATCTGGCTTTAGATTCATCTGAGCAGGGCAAAACTGGTTCCCAGTGCTGAGGTACTAGTAATCAACAAATTATTCCTTCTTTTTCTTTTTTCTTTTGATTTTTTCTATTTCCTTTTGATTTTTTCTCTTTCCTTTTGATTTTTTCTCTTTCTCTTTCTTTCTCTTTTCTCTTTCTCTTTTCCTTTTCCTTTTCCTTTTCCTTTTCCTTTGTCTTTTCCTTTGTCTTTTTCTTTCTTATCCTTTGTCTTGTTCTTGTTTTTGTTCATTTTCATTTTTCTTGTCTTTTTATTTGCCTTTGCCTTTTTCTTTGTCCTTTTCTTTGCCTTTTTCTTTTTTTCTTTTCTTTTTCTTTGTCTTTCTCTTTCTTCAACTTTTTCTTCTTCTTCTTCTTCCCTTTTTCTTTTCCCTTTTTCTACTTCCTCTTCTTCCTCTTCTTCTTCTCTTCTTCATCATTATCTTCTTTCTTTTCCTTGACTATTTACCAAAGGCATTAGAATTCTTTCCTCTGGTATTTTTCCCTCAATCCCTGTCCTAGGGGTTCCATCTTTGATCTTTCCATAGAAAGGGTTCAGTCACCTTCTCCTGCTCTGCTTATGACCAAAATCCTTTTGGAAGGGTGTGAATATCTAACGTTGCCGATGATTTTTATCATGAGTCTTATGAGACCGTATTCCCTTACAGTCACAATTTATGGAGTCAAGAGAACAGATGAAAATCTGTTTTATTTATCCTCTTCATTAACAAGTAAGTTCCATGATTACCAAGGAAAAAGCAAATATACATTCACCAAAGATGGAAAAAGCCCTGGGGGGATTGTTTTGTTTTTCAATCCAGCACTCAAGATTTCTTAAAACATTTAAGGCACTCTTGTGTTTCCCCCCAAAAAAAAAGGAATCCCCTCCCCTCATTTCCAAATTACTAGGTTGCAAACTTGCATTGTCACTTGCCATCAGCATGTTTACTTCTTGGTCTTTCTTGTTTGAGGGGGGCAATGAAGCTTCTCGACTATGTTAACTGCCTCACTGGAAAAAAATCTATGCATGGTAGCAATTTGGATGAATCTCATTCATTTCACTTTTTTCCCATAGAGAAGAGATGTAGCCATTAACTAACTGAAAGGAGAAAGTGAAGGAGCTGATAGCTGAGGGTCATGCTCACTCTTTGTAAAAAGTATCCAGTCATCTTGGATCTGTGGCCTCACTGGTGTATTTCCACAGGTAGCAATGGGTGGTGAGGCCGTTTTTCATCCACAGTTAGCCAGAAGTTTGTACATCTTTTACTCATTCAAAACTGGCAAGTCACAGCATTATCCAGTGTTATGTTTGGAGGATATAATATCATATACTAGAAACATTTCATGGCAAGCATCCAAGGACTTTTGTGAGTGCCATGTGCACCACAGTGCCATGGCTTAATCTTTGGTCTATAGTTCAGAAACAATCCATAGTCACAGTCTTAGATGTTTCAGATATGTTCCCTGGGCAATACTCCTAATGTGGAAAATCAGTACTGAGGCCTAAAGTATACAGAGCTGAAATAGAATATTCTGGAAATATGGAGTATCAGCTTTAGCACTTTCTTCTTAAATGCTCCATTGTTTTTACACATGGTAAAAGGGGATCCATCTGTTTAGAAGACCGTGTCCTTAATATGCTTTTTGGTTATGAACAGAAAGCAAACATTACTTTGCAAAGTAACTTTTGTATGTGCTGTTTGCCACTCTGATCCTGTAGACTACTTATCTCCATAATATATACTGGTCATGTTCCAATGTTTCCCTTGACTATCAGTCTAACTTCTGTTGTGGTTAGGTGTACTGACCTTCTGAAGTAAAGTTGTCTCAGTCTAATTCTCCAGACAACCTTCACAGGACATCCCTTGAAATAAAGAGAAGCACCTCAAAGTCAAGAGAGGTATCTCTAAATTAGGATGTTGCTTGTATTGGTGAAGAGATTCAAATATTTTTCCATTTCCTTTACAGACGTCAAGTCTTATCAGATCTGATTATTTGTCGTCTACATGTGTTATTACATAAGAATAAACATGAAATGGTTTTCACATTCAAAGTTCTGAGAAAGTCCAGCCAATAAGTTCAAGCTTGCTTTTTATTCATCATTATTGTTTTAAAGTATTTATTTTAAATGAGGGTGTAAACATTCAGTGCAGATGGCCTCTTCTTCCCCACTGAGAGGGAATCTGTTTCTTTTGCCGCATGTCGGAGTTTCACCAGCCTGGGGTACAGAGAAGTCCTTGAGATAGTTGGCAAATGATAGTCCAAGCCTTCAGGCACACTTGGATCTTTTCACTTTTAAGTAAGGCCATCATTAAAACATGAGCAGACATAATTGCATCATAGCCTGGGCAGAATTGCAGGCAGGTCTGGATGTCCTTAAGCACAAGGATTTATAACATGTTGGCCTGATATCCATTGCCGTCTTTCTGCAGCTTTCTATGCACAGTACCCAAATCAGAGATTTCAGCCCTGCCTTTTAGAACAACAAAGTTAGTTTATAGAAGTTACAATGAGATGCACTACAAAGCTGCCAATACCCAAAAGACTCCATTATGAAACCACCATTTATTTAGGCTTTTAAACCCAAATGAAAGTATTACAATGAAAGAAACTTGTTTCATAGACCTGGAGTGTACCAAAAATGAACCTTCAGTGGCAGCTCAGTTAGTCTGAAAAATCAGGCAACTAAATATGACTTTCAGGAAACATATTTGAATGTGTTGCTATTAATCTTCAGTTTGTCATATCTGATTTAAATGTAAAATCAGGTTTTCTCCCCAACCTGAAACTTGCTTTCATGAACTAAGGGAAATTATCCAACTTTTTTAGATTTTTCACAGACTTTACCTTGCAGAGAAATAAAGGCCACCAAAATAGAGCAAGCAGAACCACTGATAAAAACGTAAGATAAAGGAGAAGATAGCATCTCCCAGTCTTTTTTTGGGGGGCCCTCAGTTCCAGAAGGACAGGGAACTGCTGGAGAGAGTCCAGCACAGAGCCACAAAGATGATTAAGGGAGTGGAGCATCTCCCTTATGAGGAAAGGCTGAGGGAGCTGGGTCTCTTTAGCTTGGAAAAGAAGACACTGAGGGGCAACCTCATTAATGTTTATAAATATATAAAGGGTGAGTGTCAGGAGGATGGAGCCAGGCTCTTCGAGGTGACAACCGATGATAAGACAAGGGGCAATGGGTATAAACTGGAACACAAGAGGTTCCATTTAAATTTGAGAAGAAACTTCTTCACAGTGAGGGTGACAGACACTGGAACAGGCTGCCCAGGGGGTTGTGGAGTTTCCTTCTGTGCAGACATTCAAAACGTGCCTGGACATATTCCTGTGTAACCTCATCTGGGTGTTCCTGCTCTGGCAGGGGGATTGGACTGGATGATCTTTCGAGGTCCCTTTCAATCCCTAAAATTCTGTGATTCTGTGAACGTTACATACAGTAAAGCTAAAAAAATACACCCTGACAGGGGCATGGCAAGGAGGGCTGGCCAGAAATTTTCCATAAAATGTTTTCTCTCAATAAGCTTCATGGGAAAATTAATAAGCTCTCCATATCCCCATCTGTGGAAAAGAATATATTCATCAGGGACTGCAAGCAGACTTGCCATGATACTTTGCAGAGCCATTTCACTAAAAAAAGTGTTGGCTTTTTTATAAGGAATACAATGTTATGTTGAAAAAAAATGCCATATTTGATGATTAGTGGTACATAAGAGGTTAAACTGTAAAGGATATAGACCCCTAACTTACCCCACAAAATCCTTTGCCTAGAAACACTAGTTAGACAACAAGTTCAAGATTCCATTTGGATGAAATACCCATATCTAGATGTCTCCATAGAAGTTGGATGTCTAAGCTTCCAATGTAGTCAATGAAGACCTAGAACAATTTATAGCTGAGTAAACATTAGCATGAAGTGGTTTTTTTAGATGCTGTGAGTTACGATATCAGTCCATTGCTGCTTTAAAAGGGTGCTGCTCTCCTGTAAGCCTTCTGCACTACCAGATCACCTGACACAGATGTCTTGTTACCACAGGGCATCTCAAATAGCATTAACCACACATTTTTATTCAGCTTGATCGAGCCCTTGGTGTAGCCAGAAGAATGGTGAAGCTCACCATAAAGGACACATGTCCATTTCATGTAATAAATCATCCATACTTCTCTGACTGTATTGAATAAAGCCCTGGTGCTCAATTCATTTTCTTAAACACTGGCATCTAGTGCCATGGGAGACACACAAACACAACCTGCCTGGTGTCAAAACACCTAGAAGCAAGGTAGACTTAAGTCCTATATCGTATCCAGAAAATCTGTGCAGATGTTTCACTGCAGACTCTCACACATAAGAAACTATTTTAAGTCCCCTTTGATTGTAATGGGAGATTAGGCATTGTTGATGTATACACCTACAAGTTGGCACCTATGCCCCAGTGCCTTGATATTAGATTTTGTCCCATTCTGGTATTTTCTATAGTTTTGTTCAGCATTTGAGAACATCAAAATTTTCTACCCCTTTTCTTAGCCATACAGATGACTTCCAAGACAATTTCTGTAAGTTTTAACTGTAGCATTCCCACCTTGCTTTCAGCCTGTATTGGGCTATCATGTGAAGGGAGACAATTGTTCAAGAGTCAAAAGGTTCAAAGACAGCAGGCTGGAAGATTACTTTTCTACTCAATCCTTTGTTAAACTTACTATTTACATCAACTAGAAATGAATGACTGCAGATATTGTCAACTTTAAAAATACACAAACAAGTTTATTTTGCATCCAAGATCATAAATATTTTGATATATGTGTTGGTATAGACCGAGGAGATCACACAAGCACTGTAAAAATCATGAGATATTCTAACTAGCAATGATATTTATGAATTTCCTTTTCTTGTTTTCTGTTATTGTAAGCTCCATCACATTTTCACTTCTCTGGATTTATGAAGACTAAAATGGTGATAAAATCCAACACAAAATCTTGAAATTGCCTGATTCCTAAAAGGACTTGAAAGGGCTAAAAATAGTCTTATCTATATGCTACTCCTGATCTTGGTTTTACTGCTATTAAAAACATGACTTACAATTACAGTGATGCAGATTTTTATTTTCCTGGTATGTCAGGCATTTCTAAAAAAAATATATAAAAAGTCAAAGTGAGGCATGTTTACATCTTTTTAATACTGAATTTAAAAGATCCAGATATTACTACAAGTCCAGACTTAAAGAGTCATGATATTGTTAATTGATGTCTGCAAAATGGTCTGTAAATATTTAATTATCATTTCTCTCTCATTACTAATGGGGGGGTAAACATCAATTCCTGCTTTGAGAACTGCCTGGAGACTGACAGATAAACATTCTAAAAGCTAGTTATTTGTTAATAGCCTTTGGGAGACCTTTTATAAAAGACTGGGCTACTCCCAATCTGAAATGGAGATAGATTTCCAAAATAAGGCCTCATTTTGATTAGGACTCCTATAAATTTGGTATCTTCCCTAGGATACCAGCTTTCCAACCAAACAGTGTTCCAATGTTCAGCAGGCAGAAAGATCATCCTAAAAGATATCTTGGAGCTTTTCCTATGTTGTGTTTTTTGTTGGTTTTGTTGTTGTTGTTTTTTTTTAATATTCTTCAAGCATCCTGGCAATTGTCTATGTCCTGTACAACTTCTTTTCTCTGGGTGTCTACTTTTTCATTTTTTTATAAAACAGCTGGAAAGACTGAGAAGCCAAAGTGCAGAAGAGAGAGGTTCTCAATCAAGTGAAATGTTCCCATTTTTGACCTACACACTGTTCTCTGTGTTAGAGCAGGGTTTACTGATGTGGTACCTAAGACACCCTGAGAGTTACTGCAGGGACAAGATCTTAACTGTCATGGGATGGAAAATAGCCACTGTTTTATCAGAAACACTGTAATGTTTTGTTATGTTTTGGTTTGGGTTTTTTTTCCTCACCCAAACCAATATAAAGTATTGATTTCTCAAAAATGTCTGCAAATGCAGAAATCAGGTTTTGTTCCTCTCATTTTTTTTCTGCCCTGAGCAGAATTGGGATAACTGAAATCAGTCTTTTAAAATCTGCAATGAGATTTTAACCTTTGAAATTATTTTTCATTTATGTTTCTAAATGAAAATTTTAAATCTGGAGTGCTATGGGTTTTTTGGTTGTTGGTTGGTTGGTTGTATTTTTTTTTGTTTTTCATTTAGCACTTATCAAATTACATCGTTATAACAATGAGAATAAATTATTTGCTCATAGTAAGGTGTCTGGTGTCCTGCAGTGCAGGAAAACAAGAAAAATTGAGTCTTATATTGAAAAAAACTCTTATTTGGATAAAACGTGCAACAGGATAAATCTATAGTAGTAAATTCAACACCACCAGAGCAAAGCTGTTGGAACCTGGTTGTTTTTACTACTGACTGGTTAGGATGGTCCATTAATTTAGCAGGGCTGAACCAGCCCTGTGTGAAACATTTCCTGGGCCTTGTTTGGTCATCAGCATTGGCCAGGGACTATTCTCAATTAGTGGTTAGGTTTCCACCCTATTGGATGCTCAGAGGGCTTAGCAGCATGGATATGGCCAAAACATGACAATTGTGCTGATGGTCTGAGATTGCACCTCAGCAGTGCTTAATTTCTTAATACAGATACGACCATATACCCATGTAGAATAGCTAGGTCTTGGTGTTCAAGGCTCTGATCTAGGAGTGTGAATAAACCACACAAAACTGTTTTCATTTAACTGAGAAGGGGAGATAAAAACCTATTGGGACTGGAAAAAGTAGCGAAGTTGGGGAGCCTAGGGCATGGAGCCTCTTTTGGTCTCTCTGAAGTCAACAACGCGTGTCAATCTGCATCAGCCAAGGATCCGTCCTACAGTGTTTCAGAACCAAGAGTCCTACCAAAACCAACCTTTGAAGCTGTATGTAATCTGCTCTTCAGGTCCACTCTTTCCTGTTTCTCCCATAGGTAATAAATAGTTTAGGGAGCAAATCTTTAATTTCACTATAGCAAAATAAGTATACTCTAAACTCTTCAATGAACGTGAGTGCATTTATATTTATGTGCCTGTGTGTATTTCTTTTTCTTTCTTTCCCATTTGTAGTTTGATCACTCATGGTTTTGGAACTCCTGCAATATGTGCTGCCCTAAGCACTTTCCAAACTGTTCTCAGTGAAATGCTGAACTACTTGGAAAAGCACACATCGCACAAAAACGGAGGAGCGGCGGAATCCGGCCAAGGACACGCCAACTCAGAGAAAGCCCCCCTGCGGAAAACTTCAGAGGCTGCTGTGAAAGAGGGCAAAACAGAAAAGACAGACTAGCTACATCAAACAGAATCTATTTCAAGAGAGTCTTGCTGCTGATATTTTTTTTAAATATATATATCATTGAGGGCAATTTATCTCCAGTGGACCAAATCCAAAAAAAAAAGGGGGAAAAAAGAAAAAAAAAAAAAAAGAAAAAAATCAAAAAATGAAAATAAAAAAGAGAAAGATTAAAACAGAGAGAAAGAGGGAGCGTGAGAGAGGAAAGTATTCAACCTTAAGGACAGCAGTGTACAGTAATTGTGTGATGAAATTGTCACTTTTTTTAAATTTATGTTGCTCTAAACTACTGTTTTGTGCACGTAGTATTTGATTGTTCTGAATGATACACTAACACTTTTTTATAAGCACTTCTGGACTTGGCTGAGGTGGCACATGAAATCTGACGCACTTTCTTCTCCAGCAGCATAGTTAAGGCCAGCATATCAGTTGTGGGACACACAGTTCCAGCATCCTGGCTTTGCTGGCATGCTGGATAGATTGAAAGAAGGGCTTCCTCTGATCCATTGGAAATGCCTGATCTACTCACTATTGGGAAAACAATAAGGAAACCTGGCAAAAGAGGAGTTCTTGGGCCGTGGGACAAATGAACTGTTTGGTGTTGGGGACTGCTCATCCCCAAGTGGGAATGTACAATAAAGCTGCACTGGAGTGAGGCCAGAACCTGTTGGGAATCTGTCCTGACCATTCAAGCAGCAGCCGTGGTGTCTTTTGTGAAAAGAGCATGGCAGACTAAAATGAAAAAAAAAACCAACAACAAACCCTTGATAGTTTCAGTAAGAGTCCTGATGCCTCTGTGAACTTCAGTTTAAATGACAGCACGGGCTTCTGCCCTCTATCTTCTCAGCCCCTCGTCCCACAACACTGCAGTCTGCCACACCTGGGTCTTTGTTCAAATGGATCAATGCAGGCAACTGGAATCACCTTTTGTGTTGCCTCAATTTTATGATGCTTTCTTTTCCTCAACAGCTTGTTTCTGCAGCTTTATTGTCTTTAGAAATCCAGCTGAAGTACAGAGGTCTAACAGAATCCACTCACTTACTGAAAAGAAAATAAAACCCAAATGACAAATAAGACAGATTGGCTTGGTCCACAGAAGCTAAGTGGTAATAACCCTGCTAATGTACTTTTGAAATATCACTTTATCACCTACCACACATCCTTACACAGAAAACATTGGAGACATAGTTTGAGCTTAAGACTCTCTGAGTCAAGAGGCATTTTCCAGTCACATTCTAACTTCTTCCACAAGACTTTTATTCCATTCTTTTTCTTGTTTCTCTGGCACCAATTTATTGAGAAAGTTAGGAAGGACTGATATTACAAGGTGGGGTTATGGTGGCCATCTAAACTCCTTTTAAGATCAGCAGAACCAGACCTTTTCTTCCAAGGGACAATTCATCTCTTTTTATGGTAGGAAATAATATAGTTGTCCACATGTAAGTGTTTAGAGAAATTTGAGATGTTTTAAGGCATCTGAGACAGCCACAGAGTTTTGATAGACGTGATATGAAATCTATAGGAGAACTGGATGCACCTGGAGGGGGAGCTGGAGGATCCCAGAAGACAGTACTAGATACCTATGGGTGGCCACTTGACTTGCACACCAAGTGTCTAGGACAAGTCTAAGGGATCATCTGGAAGTGCCTTTCATTCTGCACAGGTAATGGTTGGAATGTAACAGCAGCATTTACATTATACGTGACTACAACTCAATTAGTCACCCTCTTCTCCTTACAATCAGTGGAAAGAAAAAAGCACTTATAGTACACAGTTTATCTCACCTCAAAGTAATAATGACTTGTGCCCCAAAAGTGTGTGCTTCTCTTAACCAGGTATAAAAGAAGCCAAGGATAAAAATGCTCATACAAATGTACCTCTATCATAGCTTTCTACAACTAGTTAGCATGTATCGCATCTTGGATGACTGGCTTTAGGCTAAACCCAGGGACCAGGACAAATATCTGAGGGTGTTTACAGTCATGACGTAAGGAGTCAAACTGAATCAACAAGATCAGACTTGCCTTCCAACAGTATTCCAAAGGGAACAGAGCACTTATGGCACAGCGCTGTTCCTCTTGAGGTCAACAAGGACATTGTTATCATGGTGAGAAAACATGAGAAAACATGCTAAGAACTAATGAGTTCTTATTTGCTCACATAAGGGAATCTCAAAAAAAAAAAAAAAAAAAAAAAAAAAGTCTTTACTATTTTGTCCAGATTTGTCCTTGTTTATGGTAGGTATATAACTTAGATACCTACTTTAGTGCTATATAGGCAACCTCTGTGCATTGAGGGATATAGATGGATCTTCATGGGACTCCACCCCCTTGAAATACTGAGGTCAGCTAAGTGCCTAACAGAATTTAAACTTTACTGAATGAATTTTTCACTCCAGCACCTCTGGAGAAGTGCTAAAATCAAATGAATGATCCTCAGAGATGTCTTCAACAGAAACATCAGGGAACTGTTCTAGAACATTAAATACTTGAGTGTGAAAGTAGGTAACCATGACTAAAAGTGAAAAGGGAATGCATTCTACTTTTTCTATTGTCCAAACTGAGGTAGAGAAATGGAGAAGGGGAAAAAAATCACAAGTTGGGCTGTCAGATACACAGATTTGTGACAAGAAAATGTACTGTAAAACAATTTAATTATGGTCCTCTACTTCAGGACGTGGATGAATTTAAATCATATTTGGATGAAGGAAAAAAAAAAAAGAAGAAAAGTTTCTTAAATACTTTTACATTTTCCTCACTAAAACACCAGTCTTCTGGAGAAGAGGGCATGACCGACTGTGTAGATTATTCTGTGAAACTCTTGAGAAAGCAACATTTTATTACAATCAAATTCAAGTCTCTGATGTTGAAAATAATATGCTTACAACATTATTTGAAATATTTACATATGCAGGATATGGTCCAATGTCCCAACAATAATTTGCTTAAAGACTTACATCTTTTGGTATTACATGAGCATTATGAGCCTTTGCTCTGCAGGTAACAAATTATTTTTTACCTAGATTACCATTTGATCTGTTAATATTAATAAACCTGAGCACTCTTTAAGACCCAGAAGTTCCGGTTTCTGACTTATCGACCTGTACAGATTTTTGGTAAGGTTCAATACAGATCTGATTCAACCTGAGTGAACTGCTATATTCTTACCATTAAAAGGCTACCTGCATCCCAAACCTTCTATTATTTCCTTTAGTATCTTAGCAAATTTTAACACCAGAATTCTTTTAAAAAGGTAGATGTGAAGTTTGTTGACATTCACAGGCTCTCTATTATTTATTTTTATCTGTACTTAATAATTTTATTAAGAGAAAAAAAAATACTACTGCTTTTTCTGCTGAGCTAGCTATCAGAGCAGTTTGGTCTCAAAATGCCTTTAGTTTTTGAAAATTGAACTTTCAGTGCAGTTTTAAGCAATGAATTGTTGCCATCTCAGAGCACACTCATGAATTAGATCAACCTGAAGGAAGGGCATGGTATGAAGATAGCAGGTGATCACTGGTAGCAAATTCAGTATATTTGTACCTTTTTGACTTGGAAATTAACCTGATCTGAAAAAAAAAAAATCTCCCTTTGAGATACCATGGAATTGTTTACTCCATTCAGGTCAAAAGCACTGAAGGATTACAGTAAAGCATCTAGACCATTGCCAAAGCAATGAATTAGGTTCATGCTTCAAGTGCTGGGTATTTGGATTCTGTTGTACTTCAGTCCATTGCTCAGCTGTGTATGCATTACGCCTTTCCCACCACAAATCTCAAAACACTTTAAGTAGGTTTCTGAACTTACTTCTTATACTAAGCCCTGACACCTTTGACTCACAAAGACCAGCTACTGATACTTGGATTTGTTAGCAAATTACTCTTGAACGAAACACACTGAATAACCACATGCCTTTCTTCCTGGGGCAATGTGTTACTGCGAGTATGAACTGCTTGTGTGTTGACTAAGCTCTCCAAATCAACAAGGAATCTGGTCTTTGAAATTTCTCTTTAACTTTCCCCCCCCCAAAAAAAAACGACAAAACCAAATATGCTACAAAGCAGGCACAATGTATGGTCCTTCGAGATCCTAGACCTCTTTGTAAATATTGCCCCAGCTCCTTTGAACATGACTCAGTGGCACAGCTGCAGCTCATAATTTTGCAGCAAGTCTCAAGACAGGATGCTTTATTGTTCTAAGAGCCAATTTCTCTAGTTTTGTTTGTTTGTTTCCTAGTATCAACAAGCAGTTTTGCTCTTAGATGTCTTAGGTATCCAAAAGGACTGCTGATAAATTCCCAGGTCATTTTACTTTTGTTTATCCTTTGGAGAGTTGGTCCTGCTGCTCTAACTCTTAAAGGACAAGAAAAAATAGCATTGATAGAAGACATGAGCTTGCAACACAAGGAAGAATCAATGAGCATAATTATACAGGAACTGTGTTTGTAAAAATATCCTCTGCCTCTGCCCTCATTACAGGTTCAACAAGACTTCAAGTACAGCTGTGTGGGGAATGGGGGAGGAAGATAAAGTCATTTTCCTTTGCCAGGTGAAGGTCATTTGGAGAGGTCTGATCTTTTTTTATTGCTATTCTTTACTTTTCTTTATTTTGTACAATTAATTCTGTTCTGTACAGCAGCTGTTGTGATTGTATTTAAATGTGAGTGTGCACTTGGTCACCAACAAGCAATGTCCTATTTATTGGTTTGGGGTTTTGGTTTGTTTTGATTTTTTTTTCCTTCCACTTAATTTAACTTAATTTATAATTCAGTGGTGAAAAACATAATCTTTTATATTTCTATTTCCTATACAAGCTACCTGTTTTACATGAGTCTATGAAGATAATGACCACATTTGATCAAACATTTCACGGCAATAAAATCTATGTTGATTTAAACTTGATTTGTCTGCTGCTTGAAAAGAATTTCCATCTCTGGATAAAGACAATCAAACCTGGCTAGGAACTTGATCTATGACATTACAGGACCTAGAACTTCCATTTAATAGTTATTACATACAAATCAGAGGAGCAGAAATACTATTCCCATATTACAGTGAGAAGATTATCTTATACAGAGATTAATGGTGGGATTTATTCCACATAATTATAGTTATATTAAATAAGTATCTCATCTAGAATCTGTTAACCAGATTTCATTCTTGATGTATCAAGAGAAAGACAAAATGCAAGGTAATTTGTACTGTCCTAAAGCAGAAATCAAAGCTGGATGGGATGATTTACTTTCTAGTAGTCTCTCTCAGTTGACCACAGAGGAAAAGTGGCAGGAATCTTGGTCTCTGTCCATTGACAATGGATACAACCTAGAAAATTATTTAACCTTGAATACTTAATATTTAGATGACCAGACTATATCGAGATATATGCCCTCAGAAGTTACTTACCCATGATTGCATTGAAAGGCTGTGATAATGCTGGCAATCAAATCCACATCTCCACAGACTCAAACTAATTCTTTAATCCTCTCTCTGCAAAGTTACAACACCTCATTTCCAAGTCCTATTTCAGCCAAGGTTCTGTGTTAGTTGCCAATGTGCTCACTCCGGATTTTGATGTCAGTGTTGTGGCACAGGGTTTGACTCTTCTCAGGCTGAAACAATGAGAATAAAAAAAAAAAAAAAAAAAAAAACCTTTAGATGTAATTAGCACCCTCTTTCAGGTATGACTTGAATTAACTCTAGCTTAGATGTTTCATCAAACTTAAAAAAAAAAAAAAAAAAGGACCTGAAAATTTGCTGAAAAAAAATTTAGAAAGAGGGTGTTTTTTAAGTGCTTTCTTAGTCATTCTGTTTCAAAGCTGTTTGGGAACCTGATGACAACCCTTCTTTCTGTGTTGTTTAAGTGCTTGCAGAAATGACTTTATGCGGAATTCTAGACAATGACATACCAAGGACAAAGCTGCAATGGCAGAAACTTCAGAAGGATTTCAGGTGAAAAAGGAAAAGGCTTAGGAGGCAGTTACCACATGTTTAAATTTGGTTTATCCAACCCTCACCTCTGTTCCCTAACAAATGAAATCTCAATAATTAATATTACCTCTCTAATCTTCTGGGAAATACAATTTCCCAGGTGCTATAGAGAATTCCTCTGATTAATTCTGTATATGTTCTTCTCCAAATTCAGATGAAACACAACCGTGACAAATTCATCAGTATTTTGAATACAGACACATGATATGTTGTCTCTCCCATCTCTCTTCACTTTGGTGTGTAAATTTTCCACTCACTCCATTAGAACAAAAAGAAGACAAACCTGATGAGATTTGCAGAAGTGCAATGCCAAAATACATGTCAATGTGCACAAGTAGCCTCTAATTCGTAGACACTGTAACATACAAGAAGATGAAAAAAAGTAATAGGGAAAAAGTCGACCTCTATCAGACTTTAAATGCAAACTGCATACAGAGAGCTTGTGCAAATTCACATTCAAAGTGAGTGACCAGGCAAAAAAAGGAACCAAATATGTAAAATTATGAGTGTCTTGAAGTTTCAGAATTAGCAGAAGTTATGAACTATGTACAGTGATATTTGTCCATGTGTTCAACAACAGAACTCCCACTCATGTTAGAGAGTCTGGATGCTCACCTATATTTTACTGGAAAATATAGTCTAATTTCTATGTACCCACCAAAAGCCAAATCTAACAAAATGTCTACCCTCCTAACTGCTATTTGGGTTCACCTTCAGAAAGAAAAGACATGAACAAGAAATCAATGGGAAGTTCAAACCTTAATGAAAGTGGTTGTTGCTCAGGGCAAAGGTTTATGTTGTTTGTTTTTGTTAGGTTGGTTGGTTTGTTGTTGTTTTAATGAAAATATATTTGACTTCGTTGTATATACAGATAGTTTCTGAAGAAACTCACAATGTCAAACTTTTGGAAAAAGCATTACTAGATTTACACCACAGCATGGGACAGAGTTCTGGTCATTCAGGATCTAGCACACTAGGCAGACCTTCACAAAGGCAATCAAGACATCGTTTGCTGTTATTTTATACCCACAGACACACTGAGGGCATTATTCAGTCACCCACATATAAGCATCAAGTGATATTTCAGACAGCCTTGCCTATCTTACCTGGCTTCCTTCTTCTTCTCCAGAAGGTTTGAGGTCTCTCACATCTTCACTGCATCTGTCAATCCCTTGTGTGTATCTTGGATACTCAAGAAAACCTGAAATAGTACTAAACATCGTCTTTCAGCAAACATATATGTACAGTACATTCTATACACACAGTCTACATGCACAGTATCATTTTGATTCAGTTGCTCACACATAGGCCATTTTAGCAGCCCAGGAGTATCCTCCTTGGTGTCCATCTACCACTCCAGAAGAGAATGAGCTTCCCACAGACCCCAGTGGATCCATCTTAGCAATGTCTATTAATACCTGATGGGGGGAGTAAACAAGACAGAACCAGACTCTGCTCAGTAGCATCAAGTGACAGTACAAGAGCTGATGGGCACAAACTTAAATACAAGAAACTCCATTGAAAAATAATAAAAACTTTTTGAACTGTGCATTTATTTGAACTCTAGACTAGCTTGACTAGAGAGGTTGTGGAGTATCCATCCTTGAAGATAATCAGAGGCTGACAATGTGCTCAAGATGACCCTGCTTTGAGTAGGACATGTAGAATAAATGATGTTGAGATGCCCTTTCCAACCTCAGCTAGTTTGTGATTCTGTGAATCCTTTGGGCTCAGTTCAGTTGACCACACACAGGTCCTGACAGCTATTGAGGTAATTAAGGTATCCTGCCTAGTCTGTATGCACTTCTGCAGAGAGGACATATGTCACATTTTCCAGCCTCACTCTGATTCCTTAGATACTCTAGTCCATAAATGCATGAAACTGTGAAAAGAATAACTGCCTTGCATTTAGTTACATCTTGGTACCTGTGCCAATATAAGCCAATGTACTGGTGGCACATACACAGACAGTCATCACCTTATGAAGCTCAACAAAGGCCAATGAAGTTAGTGAAGGGTCTGGAACACAAGTCCGATGAGGAGTGGCTGAGGGACCTGGGAGAAAAGGAGGTTGAGGGGAGACCTTCTCCTTCTCTACAACTACCTGAAAGGAGGTTGTAGCATGGAGAGTGTTGGTCTCTTCTCTCAAGTAGCAAGTGATAGGATGAGAGGAAATGGCCTCAAGTTGTGGTAGGGCAGGTTTAGATTGAATATTTGGAAAATTTTCTTCACAGAAAGGGTTGTCAGGCATTGGAACAGGCTGCCCAGAGAAGTGATGGAGACACCATCCCTAGGGGAGTTTGGAGGATGTATAGATGAGGTTCATAGGGACGTGATTTAGTCCCAGAGTTAGGTTATGGTTGGACTCAATGGTCTTAAGGGTCTCTTTCAACCAAAATGATTCTGTGATTCTGTGATTCAACACCTGCATCTAGAGCCTTGGACTGGATGTGTAATGACAACAGAATGAGTCCCATTACTGTTATCACCTAGAGCTATCTAGTTTTCACATGTGTTTTTTTTTAAATTAATTAATGCATTTAATAAAAATATTAATGAGCCACTCTGGGCCATCATTATGGTTAGCTAAATTAAGGAGTTATCAAAGCACTGAGACTTTGCTAATTAATATGCAGTGTGAAGCCAATAATAAAACTACGCAGAAAATCAGGAATGGTCAGTAGAGAGCATATTAGAGGAACGGAATGCTCTGTGAATAAACTACTGGAAGTATGCCACAATATTATCTCTTTATTTGTCAAATTTGGATCTTGGAAATAAATAGGGAAAGTTTCCATTGAAAATTTTCTATGATGTGAAAATGAAAATGAAAGACAAACAAACAATCCTTTATTCACCAGCAAAAATGTTGCACAATGAACTAGGGAAAGATATATCAGGAAAACAGCTTAAAAAGCAAAATAGCAATTTTGATTCAGATTGAAAGAGATTAGGATGAAGTTTGTTTCCCTTTACTCCTATCAATTAAAACTGAAAGTAGAAATGCTGTGTGACAAAATCACATTTGAAAACTGCATCAGAACACAATGCTTGTGGTGGAACCAAGTGTTTTGAGTAAGTAAAAAATCTTCCATGCCTGCTCAATGAGCCAAGTATACTATGGTAGCAGAAGAAGGTTTTGTGGATCCAATCTTGTCATTTTGGAATAGAATTAAGAGAGATATGACTGACCTTTGTCAACTTTTCATTGTTACCACATTAGTTTTTAACTGTCTTTGATGTGCCTTTCACTGAGACCCTAAACAAAACCATAGATTTGCACGGGTCTCTAATTTTAGATAGAAGTTTGGTATCTATTTAGACTGTTTGATTAGAGCATCCACATTGATGGTAGAGGAAGCCTAGCTTGACTAAATGCCTAAATTCAAGTAGTAAGAAAGAAAAATAAAAAGAAAAAGGGAAATAATCTAAACTAACCTTCAGTTAAAATTAAATGGGAGGAACTTTCAAGCACCAGAAGCCCATTCTGTCCTCCAGTTTTACAGGTTCAATTCATCCAACAGAGTAGACAATGTTTTCAATTGCAGCTGGTATTACCACCTCTATTCCAGATTCTTGACTGTTTTTAACCTGCTTAGCTAGACTCAAGGTTGTTGCCTTGAGAAAAACAATCATATCACCTCAAAAATGGTTGTTGTACAGACACATGCAAGAGTCTACACATTAAGAATATTCCTCATGACAACAAACAAGCTCATAGCAAAACTACACCAGTGGGAAACTGAGAAAACACAGATAAAGTTCTGAATCTTTTTTTTTTGTTTGTTTGTTTGGTTGATTGGCTGGTTGGTTGAAGTGTTTTTTATTAGTGCTGCTAAGCACTGCTTGGACTGATCTCTGGTCCTGAAGTCAATTGTCATGGTCTTGCTATACCTATAGAACTAAATTTTAGCCACAAACCAGACAGGGAGTGGTCTCTAGCATTTGCTGAAAAGGTGTTTCCACCAAGTAACCAAGGACATGATAGGTTTCTGTTCTGTGGTGTCTTCTGCAAGACACACAGACAGCAGGACAGGATGATGTACATGCTCTTTCGGCTGTTCAAGCAACAAAAACATTATTTAGGGCAGTGAATATATTTTGATCTGTATTTATTGGTACACATGTCTGCAGCCCTGTGCACATTTTCTTATAAATTGTCTGTGAAAACTTAATCTCAATTCTACTCAGTACTCAATCAATTAGCATGGCAAGAGATGGATTTTGACTATCCAGCCTCAGCTGCTATTAATATCTTCTGGGAAACCTCTCTCAGGAGTCTGTGATCTGAGCTTTCAGAAGTAGCTTCTTGCCAGTCATCTGCTCCTTTAGATTAGTTGATTATGTTTCATTACATAAAATGTTCCTATCAGTCAATTCTGAGACACAGATGATCTCAAACTTTGTGCAAAGTTCAGTAAAGACATACTACCCTGAGGAAGACTATTAAAAACTTTATCTGAAATATCTATACATAATTTAGGTCAGACAAATGTGCTACTGCAACTATCAGCCAAGATCATAAGGTAAGAGGGCCAAATATGAAGCCAAAGTCACAAGAAGCCAATGACTCATTAGCTTTTGAGGTAAGGTACACATATCTTTTTAATTTTATAATGTTAAATGTTACAGAATTATGATGTGGATGTCCTGTAGGTCCTATGTCATATGTGCCAGCCCCATATTTCAGGGATTCTTACCAGGATGAGAGGAAACCTCAGTGGACATACCCAGGCTCCAAGGTGTTCATGTGAAGAGCTGAATTTACTGTAGCTGCTGGATGACCCTTTGATCAAGGTAAGAGTCCCACCTCATAGACAAACTAAACATATCTATTATTCAAGAGATCACAATGGCTGTCAAGCAAGATGCTTGATTTAGCAAACTAATCTTAATCTAAATAAAAATAAAATAAGAATAAAAATAAAAAATAAAAATAAATAAAAATCTAATAGTAGGAATAATAAGAATAATAAGAATAATAAGAATAATAAGAATATTGGGAATATTACAACCAATGTGTTTATATTCCAAAATACTAAAGATTTCTTCAAGTTTTAGTTGCAGCCTAATAATGCTTGGGATAAGAATCAGAAGTCTGATTCATGGAATAATAAAGTTAATTATGTAAAGTGTGTACACTATCTCCTCTAAATGCAGTTCAAAGGGAACCTCCTAGTTTGTTTCTTTTACCTAGTTACAGAACACACTAAAAGAGAAATAATTCTTTTTCTTCTCCAATATGACACCACATCCTTGACTTCTAGTACTCAGTATCTTGAGGCTATCTTAATTACCCTATTCACCCTTTACTTGAGTCAATAATAAAATCCCCATGGACTTCAATAGGACCAGGATTAATTCTAGACAACTCTGTTTATTAACAATATTTTTCCTCATATTCTCTAGGACTTCTCATACTCTGCATAAATGTGAAGTTTGCAGAGTGATACAATATGACTTTTTCCCTTCAAAAGAGGTGGTTCCATCCAGACCACACAACAGGAAAGGTCTCTGATATGCGTGACCCCTTTTACTCTTATGCCTGGGAGACTGAGAGTTAATCCAAGCCAAAACTATGCCAGGAGCTGTTCTATCAGTATAAGAGTATGGGAGATGGCTGGTAGAGATTGCAGGGAAATGCTCAAGCTGTTTACTGTTTTACAATTCCTTCATAATTCCCCAGAATTCCCATTCTCAGAGAAGAACTAGGTTCTCTTCAGCCCCTGAAACAGAAGTGACTGTTCTCAAACATGTCCTCTCCCACCAAAAACCCATCCACTCTGCATGTCCACTACATGGCTGAGCAGCATTCAGCCTGCTTCTAGGGGAATATCATGTTTCACAAGAATCCATATATCGTTACTGATCTACAAATTTCAAATTGTATCACTTGTACATTTCAGAAGTGCATGTTACCCACACAGAGTTTTCATGAGGTTTTTTTTCCATGTTTTTTCTGTTCTGCAGAGAAGGTGTGAGATCAGGATAAGCAGATGTTCTGATTCCACATCCATGTTAAGGAGACACGGTGGCACAAGGTGTGGAAATGTTTCACAGCCTTTTTCAGGTGACTTTTTTTTTTTTTTTCTGGCAACTATCTAACACCTGTTTGATTTCAATGCTCCATTTGAAATAGTGGAAAGCCACAGTTTTTATTTGACTTCCAGGTTCATAATACTTCAAGAATAAGAAAAAAATATCCTGTTCATTAGGTGAGATTTTCATCTAAAACTGTGTCCAGATTTTGCTCTATACACACGAGTACTTGGGTGAAGATTACAATAGTGTGTATCGGTCCAATGTAAGAACAGTATGAAACTAGACCAGCAGGGTCATTAACCTGTGTCTCACAGAGACTATTACTAATGCCTCAGAAGAAGATAACAAGCGCTATTACTAATAACTTCATCTCTGGTTGCTCAGTATCTTAGAATATGAAAATTTGAGGAGTTTTCAAATAAATGATGAACTGTCTGCAAAATAAATATTTCTCTTTTTTATGTATATCTTGGTGAAGCATAGAAGCTAATTTGTTGCTAAAGGTTTAAAAATATGAGCAGAAAAATCCACATAATTAGATGCTCAACAGTCTGGCATCAGTTCTGTTCACACTAATGGTTTATCTAACTGAGGACTCAATTAATAAAAAAATTAAAGGAGGATAATATAATTCATACTAATCAATATGGGTTTAGAGAAAACAGACTCTGTTAAATGAACTTGGTTTTCTTCCTTTTAATGAGATTACAAATTTGATTGACTTCTAGAGCACATTTAACTTGCAACCACTAGGATGTTGATTACAATAATTAGACAAAATGCTAAATGCTTTAAATGGATCTCGAGCTATCTATTTGAACCTGAAATGGATGAAGATGAGAGAATAAAAACTGAGCATGTCAATTTCTAATAGTGTTTCAGGTTTCAGTTCCTGCCCTGACATCAGTTTATATTCTTATTAATAAGAATATAAAAACATTATCATCAGTGATGTTATAAGTGACTGAAAGACTGCAGGAAAACTGATGAAGGGGAAAAAATGTACCATGATCTGGATTGTTCAATAAGCTGAATGCCAGCAAACAATTTATTAATAAATGGAAAAGGAATTTGTAATTCTATGAAAAAAATACTTATCTTTTCCATATGAGATGGTGGAGTCCGCTCTGGAAAGCAGTGGCTCTGAAAGGGACTTGTTGGTCATAGGTGACATTCCACTAAGTATGAGCTTGAACTTGAGGACAGAAGGACAAGAGTGTTTTGTCTCTCATAAACAAAATGATATCATGGACATATTTATAAAGGTCATGTTGCATCTGTCATAGATGTGAAGCAATGACAGGTGGGATATTATGCTCCTGATATGCTCCTTTCAAAAAAGCTGTTGGTGAACTGAGTAAAGTGGTGTGGCCACACCTAGAATCCTGTGTTCAGTTTTGTACCCCTCATGACAAGAAATACATTGAGGTGCTGGAGCGAGTTCAGAGAAGGGCAACAGAACTGGTGAAGGGTCTGGAGCAGTAGTCTGATGGGAAGCAGCTGAGGGAACTGGGGAGGTTTATCCTGGAAAAATGAGGCTGAGGGAAGACCTTATTGCTATCTACAACTACCTGAAAGGAGGTTGTAGCAATGTGGGGGTCAGTCTCTTCTCCCAAGCAGCAAGTGATAGGATGAGAGGGAATAGCTTCAAGGTGTGCCAGAGGAGGTTTTAATTTGATATTAAGGAAAAATTTATTCACGGAAAGGGTTGTCAGGCATTGGCTGCCCAGGGCAGTGGTGGAGACACAGTCCCTGGAGGTGTATAAAAGACACATAGATGAGGTTCTTAGGGACATGGTTTAGTGGCAGTGTTAAGGTTAGACTCAATGATCTTGAGGGTCTTTTCCAACCAAAATGTTTCTATAATTCTGTGTCATGACAAAGCATTGTCTGAAGCTTTGTAGAAAATGACCTAGGTGTTCTGGTGGACACCAAGTTGAACATAAGCCAACAATGTGCCTTTCCCACAAAGGTGGTAAAATGATATCCTGGCTGCATTAGAAGGGTTGTTGGAAGCAGGTGGGAGGTGATCATTCCCCTCTACTCAGCACTGGTGAGGCCACACCTGGAGTACTGTGTGCAGTTCTGGGATCCTCAGTAGAAGAGGCACATGGACATACTGGAGAGAGTTCAATGGAAGGCCACTGAGATGATTAAGAGTCTAGAATTCCCCTCATATGGGGAAAGGCTGAGAGAGTTGAGAGTGTTCAGCCTGGAGAAGAAAAGGCTCAGATGAAATTTTCTCAATGTACATAATACCTGAAGGAAGGGTACAAAGAGGACCGAGACAGGTTCTTTTCAGTGGTTCCCAGTGCCAGAACTAGAAGCCATGGGTACAAACTGAAATACAGCAGGCTCTGTCTGAACATCGGGAAACACTTTTTTACTGTAAGGATGACCAAGCACTGGCACAAGTAGCCCAGGAAGGTTGTGGAGTTTCTATCCTTGGAGATACTCAGAAGTTTCCTGGACATGGTCCTGAGCAACCAGCTCTAGGTGGCCCTGCTTGAGCAGAGGGGATGGACCAGATGACCTCCAGAGGTCCTTTCCAACTTAAATCCTTCTATGATCCTCTGATTCTATGAAGTACAAGATAATCTACTATAGAATGAAAGAAAAAACAAGCTTAATTTATTCATCTGAATGACAAGGTGATACAAAGAGCTGAAAAGGGTTAACAGATATACCCAGACAGATTTTGCTGGTTTAAGATTCAAATTCAACAAAACCCAGAACAGAAAACAGATTTGTATCTTTACCAGAGATAGTGATTAAGAAAGGAAGAGTTCATTAAGTTTTACAAAGATTTTATATCCATTACCTTAAAAAGTAAAACCAAGACAGCATTATTACTAATTCCTCTACAAGGTACACTGCAGCTCATTCAACAGTTAATCCATGAACATTTTCTGAAACGTGTTTTGCTGGAGTCAAATTAACTGAGCAATTGTAGCTTTTGTTTCTATGAAGCTGTGACTGTCCTGTGCTTCCTGGTCTGTCTGTGGCTATTTTCATGACTTACACAAAATAGATTCACTGCTCTGCTTTATAATAATTCCATATTCAGAGGATGCACAAACGGAAAACCCTAGGGAATGAGAGAAGCTGACCAAACAAGCATTGTCCTTCATTTGCACAAGAGATCCTACAGGGAATAAGGGGTTTTGGCATAATGGGCAACTTTGCTGAATGTTGTTCTTGCTGCTGCAACGTTGATCCCTTTTATTTTTCTGTCAGCCAAGCATCCTCCTGATGTTCATGCCTCTAGGATGTGATCAGTTTTCTTTCAATTAATTGTGTGATAAGGACTGATGATTAAAAGGGAGCAATGCAGGACAGAAAAGAGATTCAGCAAAGAAGCAGGTCTGGACCAAGGTCATGCCACTGTACTCGGCACTGGTGAGGCTACACCCTGAATACTGTGTTCAGTTTTGGGTCCCTCATTATAAGAAGGATGCTGAGGTACTAAAGAGAGTGCAGAGGAGGTGACAAAGATGGTGAGGAGTCTGGAGCACAAGCCTGATGAAGAGCAGTTGAGGGATCTGGGGCTGTTCAGCCTGGAGAAAAGGAGGCTGAGGAGAGACCTTCTCGCTTTCCACAACTACCTGAAAGGAAGTTGTAGCATGGAGGGTGTTGGTCTCTTCTCCCAAGTAGCAAGTAATAGGACAAGAGGAAATGGCCTCAAGCTGTTCCAGGAGAGGTTGAGATTGGAGTTTAGGAAAAATTCTTCAAGGAAAGGGTTGTGAAGCATTGGAACAGGCTGCCCAGGGCAGTGGTGGAGTCACCATCCCTGGAGGCGTTTAAAAGGCATTTAGACAAAGTTCTTAGGGGCATGGTTTAGTGCTAGAGTTAGTTTATGTTTGAACTCGATGATCCCAAGGGTCTTTTGCAACAGAAATAATTCTATGATACTTGGGCTAAAGTCCTTCTTGGCCACAATGCAGCACAGAAGCAAACTGGAGGGAGCATCCAGGAAATTATTTGACTCTGCATATATTATACGCAATTTCGAAAATATGTTTCCCCTACAGATACAATTTTCTGACAGTATGCTATGTCTTCTTTCATGTACCCCAAATTTTTTTTAACTCCCTAAAGCGTTGCCTATGGTAATATTATCTGAGCACCTACTTCCAGAAGGCAAGTTAAGAGAGCAGAGGAATTAAAAATGAAGTGATGGAGGGTGATAATGGAGGGAAAAACTATTCTCAAATCAGATAACAGGCCAGGTCTTTTTTTTTTTTTCTCTTTCGTTAAAATTAATTAACTCTCTCCTGCTATTAAATTTAAATGCTGTGTCTTAAGCATAGATAATTCTTTCTACAGGCTATGTCCTAAAATGTGAAGAGTGAATTTCCTTCTATAAATATAACGTAAACCTTGTTTTTCAGCCAGATGTCACACAGTTTGTATCCACACAAAAATAACCATTAAATTAAATGAAAAAAATGGAATCTCCTACCTTTCTGTCATGTTAAACTTTCAATAAAACTGAGACCTCCTTTTAATGGCTGCAGTTTGCCTGTCCTTGATTATGTGACTCTTTATTCAAGTGCAGGGGCTTTTCTTTGGGGACAGGAACAATAAAGCAATAAAAATGATATACTTTATTCAGATGAATGAGTCAGTCTCAAATTTAAGTGTCAATATCCCAACTGAGGAAACTGAAAGATAACCTTGTACATTTAGTTTAAAATTTTTAAGGAAAAAAAAATTAGCAACTTTTTTGTTAGTTTTATTTGGCTTCTAGGAGGAAGTGGTTTTAGAAAGGATTCATTCATTTTCAAAAGGTGGATGTGGGGAGTAAGGATAACCCTGAAGCTGTGACAGCGGATCTTGGGACTCCTCAGACTCCCCTTTGTGTTGCAAAGGATAAATCATCCAGTGGTGGATGGTGCATAAAGCCTTTGGTTTAATGTTGCATCACAGACCTCCTACTTTTCCTGTCAATCACAGAAACCCATGAAGTTAGCACTCAGGATTCCTGTTCAAAGACCAAAGGAAATTTTGCATCCTACAAATAAGGGAACATAAGTCAGCAACATAGAGCAATCCAAGCTCATAAGAAGGGACAGTAAGACATGAGCAAAGCTTTGCACTCTTTGCCTTAAGGACCCAGGCATTTATTTGAAATTTACTACCCTTGTCCTAAGTTGAGTGCCTACATACAGAGTAAGTACCAGAATTTTCCTCAGCAAAATAAGACAGACAACACTTGGAGGGGTTGCCTTTTCCAAATAGCCCACAGACTGTGCAAGACTTAGCCTGGGAGTATTAGTCTGCCATTTCTGATCCCAGGCAGGTAAAGGAAGAACCAAGATTTCTTCTCACACTTCCCACTGTCAAAATTAATTGATCCTCATTGCTTTCTATACCATATTTTTTTTCTAGTGATAGAATATGTCATTAATGTTAATATAAACTTGTCATTTGCAGTTGTAATTCTACTGCAACTGGAAAAAAATTTTGTTTTTCTTCCAGCATGGGCAAAGTAATCCCCACTGGAGCAGTCATGTAAGGAGGACACTTCCACCAGAACTCAGGCTGAAACTTGCTTTGTGGGATCAGAAAATCATCTAGCTAAGAAATACTGGCACTGAAGGTGTATAAATGCCTGAAGATCAGTAACTGGGGAGGAGGAAGGAATAGGCTGGCATGGAAAAACTAGAGGTTGGATTTACAGGCAGTGAAATGCCTGAGTACTGCTATGCATTGAGACTTTTTTACTATATAGTGCATTTCCCGTTTATAAAGAACTCTACTTCATAGGCTGTATCAAAGACAGATATCCAGGTGACCATCACATATAGATGAATAACATTTGAGCTCATTTTTTATCATGACTAGACAAATCCAGAATTTTAATTATTTCTCCAAATAGGGAATAGGGTTCTTCTCAATGTGACTGATTAACTTTCAGATTATGTCAGTGTGAGTTTATTGACTATGAGTGGATATTTTTTATTAGTGCCTCAAAACAAAACTTGATGTTTTGCATCTTGCTGCTTAATTTGTACCTACTTCATGTCTGAGAACACCTGCATCCTGGAAAAAATATTAAGTTGCTGAATGTTGTTTTAAAATTTCTTCTCTACCCACCTCCTCTCCCTTTCAAGTTTCCTCGTCTCTGCAATTTTCCAGCCATTTGATGATTTTACAATTGCTGACAAAAATAAATAGCAGAGTGTACTCTCAGCTAGAAACATTTGCTAAGAGTATCTTCACTGTCTCTTTGTGGTAAGGACTGGGGTTTCCATAGAGTTGCTTCTGGTTGTCCTAAACTCCTTGTTGTCATTCATTCCTTGCAATTTGTCACAATCCCAAGAGATGCAGATGTGGAGAAGAAAGAGAGAAAACCTCAAGTTTTCCTGCGAAGGCAGCAGAAATGCCCTCTGGAAAACTGACTGTCTCCAATCTATCTATGGATTACTTACTAACATGACTCAGGTCTTCATAAGAAAAAGTAATCTAAAACATTCCTTGAGTTTGTCCAACATCATTATAAACATGTTTTTTAAAATGGGTGAAAGTCAGAGGCAACAAGCCAGCTCATGGGATTTCTGTTTTGTGACTATTGGGTTGATTGTTCATTACTGAGTCACAGGATCCTTTCAGTTGGAAGAGACCCTCAGGATCAATGAGTCCAAACATAACCTAACTCTAGCACTAAACCATGCCCCTAAGAACTTTGTCTAAATGCCTTTTAAACCCCTCCAAGGATAATATATGCAGAGTCAAATAATTTCCTGGATGCTCCCTCCAGTTTGCTTCTGTGCTGCATTGTGGCCAAGAAGGACTTTAGCCCAAGTATCATAGAATTATTTCTGTTGCAAAAGACCCTTGGGATCATCGAGTTCAAACATAAACTAACTCTAGCACTAAACCATGCCCCTAAGAACTTTGTCTAAATGCCTTTTAAACGCCTCCAGGGATGGTGACTCCACCACTGCCCTGGGCAGCCTGTTCCAATGCTTCACAACCCTTTCCTTGAAGAATTTTTCCTAAACTCCAATCTCAACCTCTCCTGGAACAGCTTGAGGCCATTTCCTCTTGTCCTATTACTTGCTACTTGGGAGAAGAGACCAACACCCTCCATGCTACAACTTCCTTTCAGGTAGTTGTGGAAAGCGAGAAGGTCTCTCCTCAGCCTCCTTTTCTCCAGGCTGAACAGCCCCAGATCCCTCAACTGCTCTTCATCAGGCTTGTGCTCCAGACTCCTCACCATCTTTGTCACCTCCTCTGCACTCTCTTTAGTACCTCAGCATCCTTCTTATAATGAGGGACCCAAAACTGAACACAGTATTCAGGGTGTAGCCTCACCAGTGCCGAGTACAGTGGCATGACCTTGGTCCAGACCTGCTTCTTTACTGAATCTCTTTTCTGTCCTGCATTGCTCCCTTTTAATCATCAGTCCTTATCACACAATTAATTGAAAGAAAACTGATCACATCCTAGAGGCATGAACATCAGGAGGATGCTTGGCTGACAGAAAAATAAAAGGGATCAACGTTGCAGCAGCAAGAACAACATTCAGCAAAGTTGCCCATTATTTCAAAACAACTTATTCCCTGTAGGATCTCTTGTGCAAATGAAGGGTGATGCTTGTTTGATCAGCCCTTTTCTCCAGGCTGAATAGCTCCAGTTCCCTCAACTTCTCTTCATAAGACTTGTGCTTCAGGCCCCTCACCAGCTTTGTCACCTCCTTTGCACTCTCTCTAGTACCTCAATGTCCTTCTTATGATGAGGGGCCCAAAACTGAACACAATATTCAAGGTGGGGCCTCACCAGTGTCGAGTACAGTGGCACAGTCACTCCCCTGGGCCTGCTGGCCACACTATTCCTGGTACAAGCCAGGATGCTGTTGGCCTTTTTGGCCACCTGGGCGCACTGTTTGCTCATATTCAGCCAGCTGTCATTAAACACCCCAGATTCCTCTCTGCCAGGCAGCTTTCCAGCCACTCTTCCCCAAGCCTGTAGCTGTGATCCAAGAGCAGGACCGGGCACTTGGCCTTGTTAAATCTCATACAATTGGCCTCAGGCCAACGATCCAGCTGGTCCACATCCCTCTGTATGGCCATCCTACCCTCCAGCAGATCAACACTCCCACCCAATTTGGTGTCATCTGCAAACTTACTAAGGGTGCACTCAATCCCCTCATCCAGATCATTGATAAAGAGATTAAACGGAACTAGACCCAGTACCGAGGCCTGGGGAACATCACTGGTGACTGGTCACCAACTAGATTTGACTCTGTTCGCCACAATTCTTTAGGCCTGGCCCTCCAGCCAGTTCCTTATCCATTGCAGAGTCCACGCATCTAGGCCATGAGCTGCCAGATTCTCCAGGAGAATGCTGTGGGATACGGTGTCAAAGGCTTCACTGAAGTCTGAGTACACAACATCCACAGCCTCACCTACTAGACAGGTCACCTTGTCATAGAAGGAGATCAAGTTGGTCAAACAGGACCTGCCTTCCACAAACCCATGTTGACTGGGCTTGATGGTTTGTTTTTTTCGTATGTACCATATGATGCAACTCTGCTCCATGACCTTCCCTGGCACTGAGGTTAGACTGACAGATTAGTAGTTCCCCAGATCCTCCTTCTGGCCCAGATAAGTGTCAGGTTTGCCAGCTTTCAGTCAATTAGGACCTCCACAGTTAGCCAGGATTGCTGATAGATAAGGGAAAGTGGTTTAGTGATCACATTCACCAGTTCCCTCAACACCCTTGGGTGTTTCCCATCTGGTCCCATAGACTCGTGGGTGTCCAAGTGGTGTAGCAGATCCCCTTGAATTATTTGGGCTTCATTCTGCTCTTCACCCCTGTCTTCTGGATCAGGGGTCTGGGTACCTGGAGCACAATGGGTCTGACTGAGGCAAAGAATGCATTTAGTAGCTCAGCCTTTCCTTCATCCTCTGCCACTATATTTCCCTGCACATCAATCAGGGGATGGAGATTCTCCTTAGCCCTCCTCTTGTTGCTGATATATTTATGGAAACATTTCCTGTTACCTTTTACAGCAGTAGATAGGCTCACCTATAGTTGGGCCCTTCTAATTTTGTCCCTGCTTAACTTCATGGCATTTTTGTATTCATCATGAGCAGCCTGTCCCTCTTTCCAAAGGTTATAAATTCTCTTTTTTTTTCCTGATTCCCAGCTGCAGCTCTCTATTCAGCCAGGCTGGACTTCTTTCTGTCAGCCTGCCTTTCGGCACATGTGGACAGCCCACTCCTGTGCCTCTGAGTTTACCTTGTTGAAGAGAGACCAGTCTCCCTGGACTTCTTTGTCTTTAAGGACTGTCTCCCAAGGAACTCTGCCAACCAGCCTCCTAAACAGATCAAAGTCTGCCATTTGGAAGTCCAAAGTAGCAGTTCTGCTGACCACCCTTCTAACTTAAAGAGGTCATAGAATCATAGAATCAATTCCCTGAGTTGGAAGGGACCTACAAGGATCATCGAATCCACCTCCTGTCCCTGCATATGCCAAACCCACAATTCACACCATGTGTCTGAGGGTGTTGTTCAATCACTTCTTGAATGTCAGGCTGATGCAGAGCTTTTTTACTCTCTTCCTCTTGTATAAATGGTCAGGAATCACAGGGAAGACTCTGCTAGAATTCAGAAAGATATTTCTCTCCCTTCTTTTCACAGGTGGATAGTGCTGATGGTTGAAATGGTCACACCAACCCTTTCTAGCCTGCCTGCTCCTACACACAGTCATTAGGGTGTTTCAAAGCCCTTTTCAGGGAAGAAATTTCAGATTGAGTTACTGTCTCTGCCCTGTCCTTTCTGGCTGCAAGCAGTGGTATAAGAAGATTGGCAGCCCTAGGGCAGCAGGATGTGAGTCCCGATGCCCAGGGGTGACTCCTTCACCCTGATCCCAGCTTTGGGAACATCCTCAAAGGGACTGTGGCAAAGGGTGTCCCCAGGGAGGTCACCACTGATGGGAAAGCCCACAGTCTCTTCCGCACAAGATTATTAAACATGATAAACTGCTTGGGCCTCTCCATGGGGGCTTAATACAGTGTTTGAGCTTGCCTGACTTGCTACAAACTACTCCTAGCATCTGAGAGAGGAAGTAGCAGTGAGAGGGTTTGGTGACATCCCTCCATAAAGAATGATCACTAATAGTTTTGGGAAAATGTAAAATGATGAGGACAGATATTTTAGCAGGGCCTGTAGTGATAGAACAAGGGGTGATGGTTTTAAAGAGAACGAAAGTAGAATCAGACCAGATATAAGGAAGATATTTTTTTACAATGGGGTTGGTGAAACACTGGCCCAGGTTGCCCAGAAAGGTGGTGGATGCCCCATTCCTGGAGACATTCAAGGTCAGGTTAGATGAGGCTATGAGCAACCTGATCTGTTTGAAGATGTCCCTGCTCATGACAGGCTGTTGGACTAGGTGACCTCTGAAGGTCCTTTCCTTTATGATGAAGGTCCTTTCCTTTTATGATTCTGTGAAAAACTCTGGTTATGTCTACAAATCTAGTTTCCACTAGGTTTACCAGCAAACAATATAGGAAGTTGGATTTATTTTGAGATAAGTCTTGGTATTATTCACAAAGAAAAGGTATAAAATGCACACCAAAGTAATGATTAATGTAAATTTATGATTAAGCAGGCAGTAAATTTTAAGCTACATTTTTAGATACCTGGAATGTTATAAGAATTATTCCTCCTCGTACATTAAGTTGCTGTCATGGTTAAACCCAAGCTAGCAATACAACCACGATAACTGCTCATGCACCCCCCTCCCCAACTCCCCAAATAAGAGAGAGAATCGAGTGGGAAGGGGGAAACTTGGATTGAGATAAATGCAGTTTAATAAAATAACAAAATACTAATACACTACTAGTAAATATATATAAAAAATAGAAGTAGAATATAAAATAAAAGATACTGAAGGAAGTTCCTCACCAACTCCATCCACACAAAGCAGCCAGTCCCAGGAAGCAGCACCTGGTCCCAGACAGCTGATACCAAAGAGAGAAAAAAGAAAAAAAGGCAGAAAGGCTCAGAGGCCTCTGCAAAATGGCAAAAGGCCAAATTAAACATCCCAAACAGAACTCCCCCAAGTAGGTTCTCTGAGAGCAAAGGGAAGAGCCAGGGAAAGAGAGATCAGAATATCCTGACTCTCCTGAAATATAAAGCATGAAGCTAATGGGATGGAATACTCCTACTGATCAGTCTGGATGACAGTCAAGCTCTGCCCCATCTCTGCCCTCCTTCCTCAATGTCTCACACCTGTGGGCAGAGTGCTCAGAACCTCCTTGGTTCTCAGACCAGAGCAATTAAAAACATTAACTCTGTCCCGAGGTGTTATCTCTTGTTCTCAAACTATGTCCAAATAATGACTATGCTAGCTATGAAAAATAAAGGTTTCTAATTGCTTGAAGAAAATTAACTCATTTTCAGTCAAACCAGCACAGTTGCAAAGAAACTTTTTAATAAAAATACTGAATCCTGAAACACACGTGAGAACATATGGAAAATACAGTGTTGGGAAAAAAGAAAAGGAGATAGTTTGCAAGAAAAAGTACCAAACACGTCCAAAAAGACTGGACTTCGGGTTAGAATTGTCAGAAATCTGCCTTCACATGTGAGCCTGCAGCGAGCAGCAGAGGGCGCTGAGATAAACTGATTTATTTTAGACGCTGGCCAATAACACGGATTTGCTGGGAGCTGGATATAGAGGCGGTATCTACTTTACGATAGAGACTCAAGCTGAATTTCAAAGGCAGTACAGGACTGAAAGTCCTGTTCTGAAACAGAAGCTTGACTAAGAGCAGGCAAACTTAGAAATAAATAAATAAGGAACCTGAGACATCACATGAAATGAGAGGAGAATAACTTGTTGAGATCGTGGGGGGGGGTTTCTGACTTCTCACCAAAATGGTCATGACGGCGTTGTAGGTCCTCTCCCTCCCAAGTCCATTAACTGACATCTCGTTGAGATTATTTGAATACTTGACCTAGGTTACACACTGCATTTAAAAGTGGGGGATAAAAGATTTATTCCAATTATAAGGTAGAGGTTCAAAGACCGAACGGTCTGTTTAAAAAAAAAAAAAACAAAAAAACAACGGTGTGAATAAGAACCTGTAGCTTTACCCTCGCAGAAAAAACACTGCTATCAGCATAATTTCTAGCAGAGGGAACATTTGGCTGTATGGAACTCCTAGCGATGGGTATGACCGGTATTGGGCGGAGGGAGAAGCAGCATCTTTCGGAGGGGAACCCCCATCAGAGGGCGCCGCTGCCCCGCTCAACGCGGCTCCGCAGCGCCCGATTCTCCGCGGCCGTGGGGCCGCTGCGATTGGAACGGAGAAGGGGGGGGTTCCTCCGGCACAGGCAGTGCTGTGTGTAAAGGTATCCTTTTTTTTCCTTAAAGCCAAAAAAATAACATATATTCCTTTGCAATTACAGCTGCCAGGCTGAGGCTGCAGTGCCCTTGCTCAGCTCACCGCTGGAAAAAACGGAGCTTTCGTTCGAAGAGATTGTAAAAAAAAAACATGACCCAAAACTGCCGAAAAAACGTCTGGTTCCACCCCCGCCCCCACCCCTTTTTTTTTTTTTTAGGTTTGAAACTGCAGCTTGTAATGGTCAGTTCTGAGTACGCGTCTTGCGTTTTGGACCCGTGATTTGTTGCACGTTTCGGGTATAAATTGATGCAAGTCTTACCATTTGAAAACGCTTAAAGACGCTGCGGGGATGGGAGGTGCAAAACAAGCACAAAAAAAAAAAAAACAAAAAAACAAAAAACACGAAGTACCTTTGTTCAATTTAATTTTCTAAATTATCACTTCAGACACTTTTGTCATGTTTTGCAAGTGCAAGCGAAATGTAATAGTAGTGGGACTTGAAAGTAAGAATTTAGTCTATACCATTCTGATAGCAGAAAGCCAGTGGTCGTCAAATCTATTTTAGTTTCTTCTTTTTTTTTTTTTTCTCCCCTCCTCTCCCCTCCCCCAGCATATTTAATTCAGAGTGCCACGAAACTGTAAAGCATTAGCTGACAGGAAGAACATTCGCTCTGCCCTGTGCCAGCCTTCCAGGACATGACTCAAAGACTTTAATAAAAGTGATGGCAAACTATCCCTTTATGAGCCTGGTATTTTTCTAAGAGGGTCATTCAGATCTATAGGTGCATAAGGGGGTGGCTGCACGGGTATCTCCGCACATCCACATGCAAATCTCATCCATCCTTTCTCCTTTTTAAGCATTTTTTAACACTATCGCTTCGGTTGAAATGATATGTCCAACTCCCTCAAAGATGTGCCCTTTTCTCCTCTTCCTCCATGCAGCCGTGTCTGTGCTGAGAAAAAAAAAAAAAAAGACTCATCTCTGCTTTAGCAACTTCCATCGTTGTCCAGCTCCTGTTATAATATCTGTCTGCTACTTTTCTCTTGCCTTTTGAGGGCTGAGTTTTCACAAGATGTACACTTTGAAACAGGGGGGTGGGGGGAACGACAGCTTTAGAGACTGTGGGAAAAAGGGATGATTTTATACTTTCTGCTTTAATTTGAGGCCACAATGAAGAAAAAAAACAAGAGCCCACCCTTCCCACCAGCCAACAAAACACCACCAGAAGTGTGTCCTGATGAAGTTCTCCTTGTTTCCTAGATTATATATATAAAAGCATCTTTACCTGTAAGAACTTTGGAAGTACAAAGGACATTAAGCACTTTCCTATAGGATCCCATGCAGAATAACAAAGATTTGTAGGAACCGTATAAAGCTTGACATTTCCAGAGACAGGACCTTGTATTTAGGAGCACCTTCTTTTTCTCTGTCTCTCTGCCTCTGTGTCTTTCTTTTTCTCCCCCTTTTTGCCTCCCCTCCTGCTGCACCAGCCCATTGCAAAGCTCAATTGTTTCCTTTCAAAGGCAGAGATGGGCTCTGCTTGCCTGCAGGTCGCCTCTTTGCGGTACAACGTGTCAAAAAAAAAAAAAAAAAAAAAAAAAAAAAGTCGGACAATGAGAACGAAGGGTTGCCTGGGAAAAAAAAATAAAAAATTAAAGGTTAAAAATGGTCCAACTCCTCCTCTCTTCTTCCAAACCAAGAGCTACCCGGGAAAGGCACAAATCCAACTCTGTTTTTTACTCTCTTTCAGAAAGTAGCTAAGCGCTATTCAAACGTGTGCAGAGGAGGGGTTGCTAGACTGATTTTTATTTTTCCCCGGAAAAAAGTGTTTCCAAGTTATAAAATATACAGCCCAAGTCTGAAGTGTAAGGCTTTCAAACGGAAAGCATTGATCTAAATTCAGTCCTTTTAGATTTGCTTGAATGTGCTTGATGAGACGCTGTTTTGGTGTTTTACTGCATATGAGGGGATAATTTCTGGACATGTAAATAAAAGCGCTTTGCATGGGGGGAAAAGCATAATATCTCGTTGTAGATGATGAATCACCTAGTGCAGAGGCAACCTATTCTTTATTTTAATATAAATAGGATCGAAAAAAAAATCATTCATTTATCCATTATTTCTCTTCATCTGTTTGTCTGTCTGTCTGTCTATCTATCTATCTATCTATCTATCTATCTATCTATCTATCCATCTACTAAAATAGCGGATATATGCACTACGTAATACATATATTTGATCACTGTATATCCACATATATACGTGCAGATGTATAAATATATACGCAAATATGCATTTATATACACTCCTATATAAATTGACCAGGTTTGTATGTATACATGCATATTTAACGTGTAATATACATGTGCCTACGTATGCAAGAATATATATAATCTACATATATAAATGTACCAATCTATGTATGTCTGTACATAGAAAAAGTTTTGTGTTCTGAGGTATATGTGTGCATATGTGCATGTATATGTACATCTGTGCAACTGTGTATATGTATATATCTTTATATGCCTGTGCATAAGTCTAAGTCTATATATGTGTGTATATGTATATATAGTCACATATATGTCTGTAGGTATATGTAACTATGTAACAGATAATGTTTTTTACTGTCCTATTGAGGCAGACTTCTGCAGCCTATTGTTTCAGACAACAGATATAAGTTGCGATGGAAGAGGAACGTCGGATTTGGTGTCTGTCCCCCATTTCCAATTATAGATGGATCATTACAGACAGAGAAGTACTGAGAATCCAGACATCTGCTCTTCACATGAATGCACTCACCTCCTAGAGAACAGCCTGCCATCATGCTCTGGAAACTGGTTGAAAATGTCAAGTATGAAGATATCTATGAGGTGAGTATATTATATGCATATGAGTAAGAGAGTATATGTATATTTAAATATACATCTACTATATAGATGTAGGCATGACTATATAATACAGATATAGCTCTGCATATACATACAGGCAGATATAGAGACGCATACACCAACAAATATATAGAGACGGGAAACCAAGAGTAAATGCTTAAATGCTTATTTATTTGCATATTTGTATTCAGCATGCCAGATCCTAAACTTTTTTTTTTTTTTTCCATGGAAAAGCTGTTTGATGCGATTTAAAACATCAAAGAAATGATCTGGGGGTTGGAATGAGGCAACTTAAAGGCAAGAGTTTAATTGTTTAGACCTCGAATTAAATATAATTCGATTAAATATGGACAAATGTCGAGGAAAAAAAAAAACTGAAGATAGAAGAGAAACACAATCTAGTATTCAGGGACTGGATACATTTCTTTCTTTCCTTCTTTTATTTTTATTTTGCATCCATTCCAAGCTCAACGTGAATGTATAGGGGTTTTTTTTCTTTTTATTGTTTTCACAATCGGTTACGTTTTTTACCACTTTTTATACTTACATACCAATGATGTGCATGCGTATATATACTCACATTAACTAAGCGGCACATACATTCTTGCACTTATGTGAGTACACGCACTCGAATTGATACATTCAAAGGCAGCTCCGCATAGACCTCAGACACGAAAAGTTGCGCGCTTTATTCAGACCTCCTCGTTATTTCCGAGGTCAAAAAAGCACACCAAGAGAAAAAAAAAAAAAAATCACAGCGTAAACACCACAAAACCTTTCTTAATTTCACACGGTTTCCCGACCCGGATCTTTCCCAAACGGGCCTCGCGAATTTATTTCTTGTAAGTTGACTAGCGTGTTGAATTTGCTTTGAAACGGGAAAGAAAAGGGGGTGGGGGGGGGAAGGTGTAAGGAAAGGCGCTTTGCAAAATTATACTTTCCTTTTTTTAATTTTAATTTGTGAATTTGGGGGAGACATTTGCGGCGGGGGGAGGGAGGAGATTTTCAGAAGCGCGCAATCCGCCGCCACCAACGCGGGGGTTGAGCCGTGGGGAGGCGGCCGGGCAGGGGCTGAGGACCGGGCTGGGAGGGGGCAGGGGCTGGGGACCGGGCAGGGAACGGGAGCGCACCCCGGGGAAGCGCCGTCGGGGCCGCACCGACCCCAAGCTCCGTCGCGTCTCCCGCATCCCTCCCCTCCGGGAGCGCGTTCGCACTTAGAGCGGGGAAACTCCCGAGGAAAAAAAAAAAAGGGGGGGGGGAAAAAAACAGAGGAAGAGACAGAGGGGAGGGCACAGCTCCGGCTTTTCGTGGCCGGAGGAAGGACGGGACGAAGGGAAGCGGGGGAAAAAAGGTTCGACCAACCGCACGGGAGAAATGTCTTCGCTCCTCAAAGCTGCCGTCAGGCTAATTATCAACTGGCAAAGCCCAGCACATGCAGAATGAGCACAGCCCGGCGTGTGCGTGTCTGTGTGTGTCCCGCCGGCGATCAGCCCGCTGAGCCCTCATTGCTTTTCCCTCCCCGTCCCCAGGCACAGCCCGGTCATTGTCTCTGCCCGCAGCAGCAGGCGACAAAACATCTCTCCTTCCTAGCCAGCGAGGCCGGGGAATGCCGGGGATTTGGGGTTTTGGTTTGTGTTCTTTTTTCTTTTTTCTTTTTTTTTTTTTTCTTTCCCACCCTCATTTTGAAGAGGATTTTTAAGCCGCTGTGTGTTTTAGGGACACTCGTGTTTCCAGGTTGCCGTGGGAGAGAGACAGAGGTGGGGGAGAGGTTGGGTGAGCTTTGGGGGTCTACCCTAACTTGGGGGTGCGCTCCAAAACAGTAACAGTAACGTGTAGCCTAAAAATAAAAATTAAAAAAAAAAAGGAAAGAAAAATTGGGTTTTTTGTTGTGTTTTTTTAAGAGCTGAAGCCTTCCAGATTTATCTCAAAATAGATATGTATAATGTTTCTCTCTCTTTTTCCAATTTATAATTAACAACATGATGGTAGGGGCGTCTCAGCCACTTAATCTGTTCTTAAACCAAAAGTGTGTGTATGTGTGTGCGGGGAGGGGGGGGGAGGTGCTGCTCTGGGAAGTGTGAGTCTATTTAGGAAGGAACGTAAGTTGAACTTTAACAGAAATGGCAGACAGTCCAGTTGAACGGGTTCCTGCAACATCAAAAAGGTTTTATATCGCCCCTGGCTTTGCCTCAAAACTATAAATTTACTGTCCCTTAAAATTAACTGCATACATTTACTTTTGGGTGAAAACCGAGAGATATATGTGTGTATATATATATATATATATATATATATTTTTCATATCGGGTGGGAGGAACAGAATTCAGAAAAGAAGTGGAACCCAACTTCATGCAGATTCAAGTATTTATTTGGCTATTGCGAATAAGTACGATCTGTAACATGCACCAGAAGGGCTTAATCTCCGCTGAAAATGTTAAAGGGACCGCACATTAAAAAAAGAAAGAAAGGGAAAAAAAGACTCTTTTTCCTTTTTATTTGTTAAAAAGGAAAAACATAAGCACAAAAACCTACAAGAACAAAAGCACCAAAGGCAATCAATTCCTCGTATTAAGAATGTATAATTAAGTGGTATAAAAAAAAATAAATATAGGAAATATGTTTTTTTCTTCTTCGCCTCTAGCATTGCTTCCTCTCACTTCCTTGCTCCAGCTCAGCAGTGTCTACTTTCCTCATCTTCCTCCGCTCGAGTTAATTGAAGTTATGCCTCTGCCTTGCTAAACTTTTTCCCTCCTCTCCCTCTCCCCAAACTCTGCCTCTGCCAGCCCCCCTCGTCTGATTACATCTAGTAATTCTCCACTGAATGAACGTCATTTACAATAGTAGGGGAGCTCTCGAGCTGGCTGCCAGCTTCACGCTCCATTTGGTCCTGCATTCTCCCTTTAAAGTAGTCGTGTAATATTAATAGTCATGAATATCAATTATTATGAGGCGGTGTAGAGTAGGAAAGGGAGGAAGGGGTAGCGGAGCAGTCTGAGCCTAGCCTTGGGTTGAAGAGGATTGTATCTGCGAGCTCAAAGGAAAAAAAAAAAACAAAAACAAAAAAAGAAAAAAAAAAAGAAAAAAGAAAGAAGGAAAAAAAAAAAAAAGAAAGAGAGGGAGGGGTAAATCATATATGTAGATAGAGGTTTCCAGGCTCGGTTTTGGGGGCATTCGTCTTTTTTTTTTTTTTCCTCTTTTTTTTTTTTTTGATGGATACACTTCGAAATATCTCAAGCTGTTCTCCTGTGTCCAACACGTCCCTTTGCAGATCTCCTTGATATTTTTCCCTCCAGTTATTAGTATTATCAACATTATTTTCTTTTTAGCTATTACAAGACTTTTTTTATTTCCAGATGTTAGTCCACACCTATTCCGCCATGGTGAGTTTGGATCCATGTTGTACTAGAATTGCATGTTCTCTCTCGATCTGTTGTCTCTCTCTCTCTCCCTCTCTCTCTCTTTTTAAACGCCTTTGGCTTGGTAATTTAGCACAATAATTGGAGGAGGCTTGCAGCTGCTTCTCCCTTTTTGCATTGTGTGTTCTCGATTTGAGCTAGGGGAGTTTGAGGGGGGAGAACGGGGGGGGGGAAACTTTTTTCCTGTTTTGTTTTTTTTTTTTTTTTTTAAAACCATGTGTGCCATTGCTTGTGGGGGTTTGAGCTGCACTTTGTGGAACAGATATTTTTTCTTGTTTACTTTAGCCTCGCAGCTTCAGCGCGGTGGAGTTGGACAAAACTCCTCTCCCACCTTTTCTCTGAAGCCTCCACACACTACCCCCCCACACACGTCCCCCCACACACCCCAAAGACTTTTCATTACAATTAACCCCCACCCCATTCTCCGGAATATCATATTGGAAAAGGAGACAAAAGACACTGGAAGTTGCTGCAGAAATCATAGCGACTGGATTTGTTCAATACCGAAGTTTCAGTTTTGCTTTTTTTAATTTTATTTTTTTAGAGGTGAACTCTCTTTATACGAAGAGCCCCCGTGATTTTTATGTTATTTTTTTCAAGTCCTTTTTCGCAGAACTTCTTACCTCGGAGTCCTCCGAGAAGTGCAACTTTCCTTTTGGTCTTTTCCACGTGAAGATGAGTTGGTGATTTTGAGTTTTAGGACTTCAGCAAAGGGAATAAACATATGTTTGGAAACTTTAGGCAAGACAAGGGGTGGGTTGTTTGGAAGGATGAGTGGTTTGGGGGTTCTTTATTATTATTATTATTATTTTTTAATCTTTGTTTTTATTTGGGGGCTGCTGGAGGGGGAATCGTGTTCCTGAACTGATGTTACAGATCATGCTCGCATATGGAGCACTAGACCTGCATTTTTAATTTTGACATTTAGCATTTCTCTCTCACACGCCCCCCTTGCCCCTTCTTGATAGTTATTGGGAATAGACACGATGTGAGTGTGAAAACACCGGAATATTTCTAATCTGCGGCTGTGGAGTGGGACAGATCAGAGTGTTAGTTTACAACTGTTTACGTGTTTATTTTGGGGTGGGTTTGTTGTCCTTTTATGTATTGTTTTTTTAAAGGTCCTCTTTTTTGTTGTTGTTGTCGTTTTTCTTTCATTCTGCTTGTAGGACCGGCATGATGGAGTGCCCAGCCACAGTTCCAGGCTGTCCCAGCTGGGATCCGTTTCCCAGGGACCCTACTCCAGCGCTCCTCCGCTCTCTCATACCCCATCCTCGGATTTCCAGCCGCCTTATTTCCCACCCCCTTACCAGCCTCTTCCTTACCACCAAAGCCAGGACCCTTACTCCCATGTCAATGACCCCTACTCCCTAAACCCCTTGCATCAACCCCAGCAACACCCCTGGGGACAGAGGCAGAGGCAAGAGGTGGGATCAGAAACCGGGTCGCTGCTGCCACAGCCTCGGGCCGCCCTGCCCCAGCTTTCGGGACTGGACCCCAGGCGGGACTACCACTCAGTAAGGAGGCCAGATGTCCTTCTACATTCAGCTCACCATGGCCTTGACTCTGGCATGGGGGACAGCCTTTCTCTGCATGGCATCGGACACCCAGGGATGGAGGAAGTCCAGGTAAGCTACCGCGGTTCTTTCTCCTTGGGCAATGCAAGATGCCTTCCAGGCTCCATCCCTCGGCTAGAAATCATCCGTGAGGGTTCTACAGCAATACTGCTGTGGGTTACCATGCTTTTTTTTCCTCACTGGGATTATAATTGCGATACTCCCCCTTCTCGACTGTTTTTTTTTAAAGAGAATTTATCTCATTGCTGTCACGCACAGGCTCTGCTCTGCAAACCCTCCCCTACATGGCAAGCCAGCAGAGTGCAGGGGGGAAGGCAGACACACTACTCTAAATATTCCACGTGTTTCAGAAGCTGGCGAAGTTTAAGCCTGGCTTTTCAAATTCCAGTTATTTCCCATGCAATCCCAACCCTCCCCCCGCCCCTCCCTCCCCCCCCCCACCCCGCCAATTTCCTGCAGTTCAGTCATTTTGATGAAACTGTCAAATTGTTACATTTTTCATCCGTGAGTAAGAGAAAATATAAACAAAACCCAAACCAAAAGCAATAACCGGTGACCAGGAACAAGCCAACCTCTCTTCTTTTTTTTGGGGGGGGGTGTAGTTGGTAGGGTAGCACTGATTGTAAATAGTTTTATTCCCTCTTTTGGGTAACAAAGTAGTTTCACCGGGCTCATAGCATGCTATTGCCCAGCCTTCTCTCATCCCACGCGAAACTCATCATCACGTGTTATTTCCTAAAAACAGAAAGAAGGCCCTTAACAGCTTCGGTGCTGGGGTGTTTGCACCTTGCTGGAGCAAGGCATGGCCAACCGGTGGGGATCTCCAGGGACCAAGTCCTGCATTAGGTTTTACTAATCGGGATTTAGGGGTTACCCTCGATTTTTTTTTTTTTCCAAAATTTGTATATCATGTATGCCATGAATATATATATTTAAACTTGGAATAGATAAAGATATGAACGGCTGGATGAAATACGGACTTCCAAGTTACAAAGGGAAAAAACGAGAGACGAGAAGGCTAAGAAGGAAAAAAAATAGCCTTGGAAAAGGATCCTGCTGAACATTACAGGAATCAGCGGCAGAGAAGCGGGGGGGTGTCATTGCATTGGCTTGAGGTTCGTTTTAGGGCTTCACAGGAAAATCTCCGAGCTTTGCTGGGGCTAGTTGCTTTAGGAACAGAAAGGTTTTTCTGGTTGGAGACTCCGAGCTGAGTGGCCGCCGGGTCTCTGGTTTCTGCGGGTTTCCAAGCTGGTTTTGAGACCTGGGGGCAGCCCCTGACCCCCAACGGGCGCGATGCGCAGGTCTGGTCTCGCATTCCCGGCTCAGACAAACTGGCTTGCGGGTCAAGGCGAGTTTTACCTCCGCGAATGCAGAAAGGGGATCTCTTTCCCTCTTTCTCTCTACAACCGATAGACGTTAACTACTGTTTATGCTTTGGTACTTACACTTTTCCCCAAAAGCCGGTAATTGCTCTTGTAAGAAAGAAAAAGAGAGAAACGCGAATGAAAGGTAAAAAAAAAAAAAAAAAAAAGATGAAGATAACAGAGAGAAAGAACAAAAGGAAGAGTGAAAAGAAGAGGTAGAGAGAAGGAAAGGAGTGAAAAAAGAGAAGGAAGAAAAAGATGGGGAGATAAAGAAAAGGAGAAAGAGAGAGAAAGAAAGAAAGAGAGAAGGAGGGAGAGAAAAAAGGAGAAAAAAAGGGGAAAGAAAAGAAAGATAAGAGAAGAAAGAAAAAAAGAAGGAAAAAAGATAAATAAAAGAAAGGAAAGAAAAAAGGAAAGAAAAAAGAAAGAAAAGGAGAAAGAAAAAAAGAAAAAGAAAGAAAAGGGGAAAGAAAAAAGAAAGACAAGGAAGGAAATAGAAAAAGAAAGGGGAAAAGAAAGAAAAGGAAAGAAGAGTCCTGTTCAGCTCAAATAAAGCAGCTCTCCCTTACGTTTCCAATAAAACATCCCTTTTGCGGTCAGGGCACAGCACCCACGGAAGTGGCTCCCCCCGACATCTCCGAGCGCAGCGCTGAGCCCCCGGTCACCGGCCACCCGCTCGTCCGGGGATGGCGAAGGGGATGGGCCGGGGCAAACGAGGTTGTGGGCCAGCAAGTCTGGAGTTCTCGTTTTGGGCTGCTGAGGCCACTTGGAAATGAAACGGGCCTTTTATTTCTAAAAGTTTTGGTCTCAGGCTGGGGAAGGAGGTGGGGAGGGAAAGGAGGGTATCCCAAGGAGAAACACGTGCAGGAAGAAGTGTCCAACTGCAAGTTAGCACAGGCAGGAGGGAAAACAGCCCAGTACTCACTCCTACCGTTCAGCATTTTCTATTCTTGTTCCCTCACTAGTGACAGATGAGGCTGGGCAGTTTTCCACTCTGATTTTTAATACGAAATTATTCTAGATACAAGGATTCCTTTCTAGCTACAGGGATTCCTATTTAGGCGACATATACTTATTATCCACCAATGTAATTTGGACTTTTTTTAGTCCAAAAAGTTGAAGCAGTATCTAGGTATATAGTTGGATAAAGACATGTCTCTTTGCTTTAGCTCATGCATGTCTGATCAAATACGTGCCACGAGAATGGGTTGGGCTGACAAGGGAGAACGAGACAGAGGAAAAGAGTGCGTGACAGAAAGAAACAGTGGTTATTTTATAAACATCAAATCCAGGCCATGTGTGAGCCGTTGTCCAGGGGTAGAATTAAGTGATTGTAACACGATAGCGCCCTGTTATTGTAAACAGGACGTATTGTATTGCTATTGCTGCCCCTTTCGAGAGGAATTTTCAATCTGCGATTTACAGCCCTCAGACAGGGAACAGAGAAGCCAAGACGTACTTATTGAAAACAAATTTGCATCATCTAATAGGGACTCTGAAAGCATTACAACCCCGGGTTTTGTTTTTTGTTTTTGGTTTTTTGTGTGTTTTGGGTTTTGAGTTTTGTTTTTTTTTTTTTCTTTGATTTGGTTGGTTTGTTTTTTCCACGGCGAGGCAAAAATAGGGTTGTACTAGTCAAAGACAGAATAAAGAGCATATAAAGGGGGAAATCTAGATTCTTTAGCCTCTTTAAAGGAAACCAAAAAGATAAATCTTCAGAGTTTTTCCTCGGATATATAACTAGCTGTTAGATAAATTGTATATATACGGTTTACGGGAAGCTCTGTGCTATCAGATTACTGGAGGAGTGGTGGGAGGGGAATCTTCCTCTTTAAATTTTCTAAGTATATCTGAAAACTCATCACCTTTCCCCTCCCCGCACACACACCTCCACTCCTCCTCCTCACTCACACTGCCGTCCCAGCTCCTATGTGCTAGTGAGAGGCACGGAAAGTTAAGTTACACCAAAACACCCAAGTCTCTTATAAAGTAACCCCTGGTATCACTTTTAACTAAAGAAGTCTAGTAATTAAAAGTCTGAGTTGTTTTTCCACGTTTCCGCATGCAGTCCTAATTAAATCTTTACGATCCTCTCTGTGACTATTAACTGCCAGCATGCTGAGCGAATATCCTGTACAAAAACCCAGCAGGAGGGCGTAATTAGATAGAAAATCAGACAGGAGTCTTCTCATTAACTACAACAACTAACCCACGTTGCTGATGGAGCGAGCGGAGGGCACGCACACACATAAAGTGTGTGCGCAGCTATAGACTCCAGAGATAAGGTGAGATAAGAAGGGGAACAAAATGTATATAAAAAAGAGAAAGGGAAAGATGGCGTTTCATATTTACCTCCAATTTTGTGCCATCGAGGAGCACCACGATGCACCCCAGCTGGCTGCAGGATTTACTCATCATCCCTCTTTGGGAGCCGCTCAGGGAAAGGAGGGAAGACTTTGTAATTTTATTTTGTGCCCTTTAGGTATGAAGCCTATTGATTATGAGAGAGAGGCACAGCCACGCACAAACACACGGCATAAGGAACCGCTGTGTGTGCGCTGGTTTGAGTGGGTATTCGAGGAAAATGAAAGGAAAGACCTCAAGAAAATATTGTTCCGTCACATTTTTGGGAGATGTAATTTTCTCCTAAACCATATTCCATCTTGAACGTCTCCGCTGAGTCGATAGAAAGACGGAGATAAGGGCTGGATCCGGATAAGTACAGCCTCTCCGTGTAGCAAAGATAAAGTTAAAATAATAAGGGGGGGGAAAAAATCTTTGCTGTGAAGATGTTTTCCTTATCATGGAAAAAATGTGACAACTCCCCAAATACGCAATAACCCTGAGAAACCCAAACCCTAAATAGTAATGAGAAAAGTAAAATAACAAACCCAAGAAACCCACAGGTCCTCCCTCTCTCGGAAACCCACATTTTTCTCTGAAATGGAACCTGTCATAATTCTTATGACACTTCTCTTTGGGAGACTCTTTTACTGTGCGGACCGCAGATTCAGCGGTAATTTCTGTTTGTTTTGTTGACTTTGTGTATCCCACTTTCGGGTTGAGAAACGAAACCCAGCATTTGCTCTGTCCTCCGTGCCTTTGTTCTCTCCCCTGCTGAAGAAGTTAATGCCATAATAACAGGTGTGCTCCTAAGCTGGCTGGTAAAATAAAAGAAAAAAAAAAAAAAAAGTATGGAGCAGAAGGCTTTGAAAATGAGATCGGGGGACTTTTTCTAGGCGATCAATTTAATAGTTCATACTTTTGATAATGTATATTCCCACTTCCTCCTCTCTGTCCCCACTCAGTCAGACCATGGAAGCAACCTCGGGAGCTGTAAATCTCTTTCTGCTTGTACCCTGTACGATGTGGGCGTTGCACCGCACTCCGAATTGCTCAGGCTTTAATTAAAAGTCCATAATGTAAACTATTATATATAAAAAGTAAATGGCCCTTGAATTATTAAGATGTAGCAGGGTTAAACAGACAAACAAAACAAAGCAAAAAAAAAAAAAAAAAAAAAAAGGAGTGGGAGGAGGAGAGGAAAGGAGAGGGAGAATTGAAGTTGTCCTTAATCGTCTTCATTTATGTCACGCAATAGATCTTGCAGATGTTGCCAGATTGCCAGATTTTCAAAGAAAGAAATATAAAGCTTTATCGAATGCAAAGAAGTCTATGTGATATCTGTGTTTTATAAGATAAAACCAGTATTGCACCCCACGTTTCACACCTTCTTTCTTTCTTTTTTTTTTTTTTATTTTTAAATTAGAAGATTATATAATTTGTAAGAATTTCATTTCCTTGTCGATTTGGGGGAATAATAATAACAATAATAATAATATAATCCCTCCTCCCCTAGTGAATTAATATAAATGGAAATAACAGAAACTTCAGTTTGAAATGACATGATTTATGTGCGCGATTCTTTAATATCCAGTCAATTTGAATAGTGATGTTTTTATATCCACAGTCAGTTGAAGATGCCAATAACAGCGGTATGAACTTATTGGACCAGTCTGTCATTAAAAAAGGTATGGATTATTCCAACGAGCTAGACAAACTTTTACTGTATAGCAATATCTTCATGATATATTTTTACTTTGAGGCAATTAATTTACGCGGGAAGCAGACGTACATGGCAGCAAGATGAATAGTTGATTGGATCGGCAGATAGAAGGAAGGGGAAAGGAAAGAGATGCGAAAGTGAGAGTGGATATTCCCCCCTCCCCCGTCCTTCAAAGGGTTTAATTACACAAATGCTCTCAGATGGAGCACCCCACGCTCAAATGCAGTTTCCACGCCCCCCCCCCCCCCTTCCTCGCCTCGCCCCCCGATAGTCCTCGGTGGGGACCCTTTGGCTTTTAATGGGGGAAGGGGGGTGGTTCTCTTTGGGCCTTAAATGCATTTCCCAGGCGAATCAAACATGAAGGGGAGAGAAAGAAATGCCGGTGGAAAGGCAGCCCCGACCTCCTTCCCCCCTTGCCCCAAGAATCCCCCCTTCCTCGTGCCCATTTTTTAAATCTTCCTACATATGCGCACATGATTTAGTGTAACTGCAGAATCACCCCATACTGTTAAAGGGAATGTGATATTAACAAATGTTTGCAGTCTCTTGTACAGCTGTAAGCAAAATAATTAACTAATTAAACTAATTAAATGTAATTACAATAACTCATTTTGGGCGTATTGCAGCTGCTTAATTTTTTTACATTTCTCTGACAGTCACTCGAAGATGCTTGGCGATTAGTGTTGTGTTATGCTGATAGACATTAAACAGATCACACACTGCAAACGTAGGGAAAGCTATCTTTAATTATCTAAGGAGTTTCTATTTCTAGATTCAATTTTAAGTACCAGTGATGAGGCTTAGAAATGCTGTCCCTTATGCTTCCTATCAACAGCACTTATCTCCAGGACCTTATTATTTGTCAAATGTGCACAAATACTTTAATAGAGATCTTCTACAATGTAAAGCAAAGTAACAGGGAGGGTGTTTATTTAAAACGTGTTCAAGGCAGCATGAGGTCCTTCAGTGTATTTATTTTCTTTTAGTTTAAATCCTCATGTACAGTCTCGCACACGTACACTATCAAGTTCTACTTATTTGAGGGAGGACAGATGAAAACTTGAAGACCATTTGGCAGAATCATTGATGACCACCGGCTGAAAAGTCAAAACTGTTTTAGAGAAACAGAAAATTACTTACCTTAAAAGAAAAAAAAATGTTGTTTCTCTTGTTTTAGTTCAGTTTGAATGTTTGGCGGGTTTTGCTCTCAGGGTCTGTAACCTGATCGGTTTTGGTTGTATTTTTCTCTCTCTTTTTTTTTTTCTCACTTATCTCCCCTCCCCATCCCCGCTTGACACCTCGTACACGATGTTTTCTCTTGGGTGTATTTCATTAATTGGTTCTTGATTTGTGGTTGAGTCATTTCTTTCTAACGTTGCTCCGTGCTCTCATTTGCCTTTCGCAATGTTTTTTTCTTTTTTCACAGAACCTTTTCTGTTGATCGTCTAGTCTAAAATATTACCTTTTACCCCCTCTTTCTCTCTTTGTGTCTTTCCCTCCTTCAAATGACGAGGACAGGAGGGACATTGAATGTGAATGCTGAGTGGTGCAGACAGATAATGAGTAGCACTAAAATGTGAATAATTATATGTATTAGGTATAGATTTAGGTGTGCTTATTGTGTATGGGCATGGCAACGGCCACAGGTCGAGCAGCTGCCGCCTAAAGAGACACAGTCCCATATAGGTGGGATTACATGTGCCTATTTGCAGCCATAGGAAGAGATACCCTGAGCTTAATCCATGATGAACAGGATACATATGCACTTTGGAAATTAGGTTACTAAAAAAGAACCTGAGATTCGTCTGCAGCTGTTTTAAAGCCACTGTAGCAGGATTTTCTTCCTTAGAAGTAATGCTGAGCTCTAAGTGACTTTCCAGCATAAAGGAATATTGTGAGCTCAGTTTCTTTTTTGCACAGAGAGTTGCCCGGGTGCAGAGGGAGAAAAATGGGTAATAAATAGTAGGTCACATTTGTGGCAGACAATATTTAATCAGGACGAGAGAAGGAGCAACACAGAGAGGGTTCAGTATCAATTTCGCTTTGTTCCCTGCAGCTTGTCGCTGTGAGGATGTACTTTCAAGTAAGAATAAGTTATTTAAACTCTGTAAATCGTCATTGCAGACGGATGGCATAGACAGACAGACAGATAGGTATTGACTGATTTTTGTACAGTGGAGCACTCCCCATGATATGTATTTGCTAGACGAGGATTGGAGGGAGTCTATTTCACCAAGCCCTAGTTTAGTGTTTAAAATGCTTTAATCACAATATAGTGGAAAAAAGTATGGTGCAGACTTGAAGTCTAAACTTGATAATATCAAACAGACTGCAAGTGTCTGCTTCTTTATGGTCTCTGAGACCTGCAGAGGGAATGATCTATCTATGCAAAAGGATTGCCAAAAATATTAAGGAAATTATATAGGGATTCATACGCGGCTATCGATTGATCTCGCGTATCGATCTCGCACAATAGGTTACATATCCACAGTCTCCTGTTATGTTTGCTATCTGAGCTTACTTGACATTTCTGAAGTAATTTAGTTAAGAGGAAATGAGTTGTTCCCAGTAGAGAGAGCAAACGAGTGGAGTGAAGGTAGCCAGCGTGATAAATGGCTCTTTCATTTGGAGATCTCCAGAGCTCGTTTAAGGCTAATTTTCTGTATTAGCCCCCTTTGAGCTATTAATGCAATAGGCAGGGACCGTGGCCCCTCGTCTCTTAGCTGCCCCATTAGAGCGAGCATTAAGCTACCAAGCCTGAACTCTACTGTGGTGGTGGTGGTGGAATAATGAAAGGTGCTTTTTAAACTCTCCTAATCTAAAGTGGCAGAGGGTGGTTAATACGATTTGAAGGGGGCTGGTCAATGAACAATCAATAAACTAATAATGAGGAGGATGCGGTACATTAACAGTCTAAAAAATCCAACGAGACATTAAAAAATCATCGTTAACTCCTAGTTCCATTAAGATTTGGGTGGTGGAAGTGGGAGGGAGCCAGATAAATCATCAAGATGATAATAATCACCAAGAGCATCAATACCAGATTTATCTCGGCTTTGAGAGCTTACCGGCTGCACGTTTTGAGGCCTTTCAGCAGAAATGGAGGGAGGGTTTTCCGTGTGTCAGGAATAAAAGATCGTGTTCCCTTGTCAGCTGCTCATCTGAAATTTCCTTGGCATCGTCTATGGCACAAGAAGTTGTCCTCTTGCAAAATCTTGCGTGGCCCAAGTCCCAAGTTAATTTTTTGTGACTCTGGGGCACAGTCAGTGACCTTAAAATTATCCTGATGTATTTATTTACTTTCAGCTGTTTCTGACGATCGTGTGCACACTCACATCTGATTTAGCATGACAGGCCATTTTAGCCCTAACACCTTCACTCATTGTCTCGTTGCAAACGCTCTCTATTGTTCATAATATTCTAAAGAAACATATGAAAAGAGGTGGCTTAACATTTTTTGAACTCCTAATAATACAGTATAAGATTCCTCCCCACCTCTTCTTGAAGTATCCGGATAAATGTTTAACTGAAAACCACTTTGGCCTCAGCTTTTCAGGTGATAGATCAGGGAATCGGAGATGGTTGCTTCATTACCACTCAGTTTCGTGCTTTTTCCTGGATTACCTGTGGAACCTTAGGATCGCCTTTAATTGAATGCAAAACAATTTCGAGGGAATACATTTCACTTTGAAATTTAGCCCCCGTTTTCAGGGGAAAGGGACTGCGGTGGAGCAAAGGGAGGGGAGGAGGCAAGAGGGACATGAGGGAAGGGAACATGAGCACTCACTTTCTGTGTTTATTCATTAAAATTAAAATAGGAACGGGGTCTTCTAGTGGCAATGGATAAGACGTTGTCCCTGGACTTTGGGTTTGGTTGCCATGTCAGACCAAATAACCAATAATACCAAAGTCCTGTTGTTATAATGGACAACAAAAAACTTTTTACTCATTTCAGGCCCAGTAGGTACATTAAAAAAAAAAAGGGGGGGGGGGGCGTTTGATAGCTCACTAGTAATAAGTTTCTTCATCACGTTTGTTAGTAATAATCAGAAAAAAACTATTTATTCTAATTAACTGATTGATTGCCTAATCAATTATCATTCACCAGGGGTTTTGCAACGGTATTCCTAGCTTACAGCCTTGTTATTCAGCTATTTTCAAGGCATAATTCTATATATTTTTTTAATTATTATTTAATTAGTTAGTTCTAGTGCTGCTGAAATGCACTTTTATTCCCATTTTCTCTTGTCCGTGTGCACTTTTGCGCCTCTTCACGCGTTTGTGGAGAGCAACCCAACAGAGAACCACCACCACCACGAAAAAAAACAACAAACCACAACCTAAGACTTAATGTATGCACAGAAAATTGTAAACATGTAAAGAACTGAAAGCTTCACGCTGAGTTTCGCCATGCTCCATTTCCCCACCATTTCCTGCTGTCGTTTTAAAGCGATCTCACTCATCTAGAGATCCCGTTTGCGGGAACAGTATGCTTATAATTACTAACAAATCAAGCGGCTACTGTTGCTCTCCCGGTTTATTGATAAGCTGAAGAGAAATGGAAGGGGGGGAAACGACAAAGGGGTTGGAAGTAACCACAGAAGAGAAAGAAGGAAAGAGAAAAGGAGAGAAAAAATAATAGAGGAAGGAGAGAGAAGTAAAGAAAGAGAGAATGAGAAATTCTGGAGGGGGGGAATATGTATTTGTGAGTGCTCAATGCACACAGCAAAACCAATTTAGGAGAGAAAGAAAATCGAATAGTTTCTGCTGGAGACAACAAGAAGTAAATAGGATAAAGTTAGAGCAGAAGTGATGGAGACGCTGCATATATCCATGTGTGTTATTCAGAGTTATTTCAGCAGTTCTGGCAATCTCTAACCAACTGGGAAAGTTGACATCAACTAAAAATGTACTGTGCATTACAGTTTATTTACATACACTCAGGGATTTGACACATGCAGCTACACACACGGACGTGTCTATCTCTTCACCCACATTATATTATCTCCGGTAATGCCTGGGCTATATCTGAAAGCTATAGCTATGATAAACATATAGATATGATATAGATAGAGATAATTCATTCCATGGCAAACACTTTTTTGAGGCAGCATTAGGTAATTTACAGAAGATATAGAGTCTAGATAGAATACATCTCTCTGAAGCTATGAAATCGCAATAGATATGCTTACACCGCCTGGTAAGCCTCTAAAATGGGTTTAGAGTTATTAGACTCCAATTGATGGGAATGTTCCTACGGTCCTTTTCGAGGAGGCAGTGGCAGGAACAAAAGCTAAGGAGCTCTCAGCATAGCTGGGAAGGGAGCCAGTCAGCTTCCCAAAAGCAATTTGCAAGGAAAAAAAAAATCAGCACGTGAAAATCCATATTTCAAAGGTTAACTAATGTAATGAGTGCTCCAAAAGGCCAAAGCGAGTGGGGTGAGGTACATTTAAGCGTTGCGCGGATCCCTCTCTCTTTAGTGAGTTTGGACTAAGATCAGATGGTCGTGGAATTGCTGCCTCTTGTTTAATTTCTCAGTTCACTGGACAGTGACCTGATAAACTGGTCACTAAATATAGCCACTGCAAACATGTACTCGAACCGCTGAGCCCGTGTGTTTGTCCGAAGAAAAAAATGTCACTCATGAAAATCTGTCTGGTGGCACTGCTTTAATATAACTTTTCTTTTTTTTTTTTTTTCTTTTAACTTTTTCTTGATATTTCCATCGAATGACGTTGCAGAACATCTTGCATTAAATATCATATACCTATGTACGATTGGGGGAAGCTATATATATTTCCAATACATCTGATACCCCAAAAGAGTCTTTTCCTATAGTATCAATGGCAAAAATCCTATTAATAGCAAGGAAAGCAGGAGCGAGCCTCTAACTATTTTATAACTGTTTCTATGCTGTTCTCAAACTATTTGAAACCTCCTTTATGAGCTGCATAAAGTGCCTAACTAAAAATAATAGAGAAATAGGAATCCATTTCACTTTCCGATTCCCTGGAGTAAAACCACTCAAAATAATTTGTTTATACTGGAGACTATATACAAGGCATATGAAGCAATATGTATATCTAAACCCGACATGCCTTTTGGTTTTTAGCTGTTATAGAGCTTTTATTGTGGGGGTCTGGTCTGGCAGTAGGAAATGATCTGTAATAAAAACAGTCAAACACGGTTGTGTCTATTCCATACACTGAGGTTATAAAATTGGCAATTGCCCAGTAGTTAGCACTTGGTAATATATTAGGATACCCGATCTTATTGTTTAGCAGCTCCAGACGATTTAAATATCCCCTCAACCCTAATGGTTTGATTCTCCAGATATGTTGCAAATAAACAGGGTTTTTATGGCTTAACTGACATGTATTATAACTACCTAAATAGCTGGCATATGTGCATAATAGAACCCTATTATTTGCCGAATTGGTTTTGCAATTGATTGAGTGGAAATGGGAGACTGTGAAGTAGTATCTGCTCGACGAGGGTGTGTAATCAATTAGTCTTCTCCTCTGAAACATGCCCGCTGGACTGTCAGGGCTCTACCACCAGCAAACCTCCCAATTTCGGACTATATTTTCTATAAGGAAACGCGTGTTGCCACGATTTCGAGAGGAAGCAGCAGTAGCAGCTGTCAGCTCTTATTAACTCTTGCATAAAACATACCTTAAGTACGGTGTGTTATCAATTACTTGCAGAAATGAAACAACTGGGAAAATGCAGCGAGGCTCCCTGTAAATTAAAGTGATTGGTTGATTGATTAGAGCACCTGCTGTAAATCATAACAGTTACACACAATTATTGAAGTTCATTTGTAAACAAAAGTCACGTCACGGGGTAATTATTCTCATTCTTAGTTTAGCCGGGTTTTTTTTTGTTTATTTCCGAGTGTGTCTGGTTGTTATTATAGGAATTTGTTCGTTATAATCCCCTTGGTTACTCTTAAAATAACCTCACTAGTTTCTCAGAGACAATACATATTGCATTTTATCGTGGTTTTATTTTGTTTAATTTCACTTTATTGTACTGTTTTTACCCCTCCCCCACCCCCGTAACTACCTTCAAATATGTGTTACAGTAACTAGATCAACTAAATTTAGGGATGGGAGAATTCTTATTACTTCACGGACAGCACAGTATGATCAGGGTGGCAAATGCCACGGTTAGAACAGATTCTTTTTTTCTTTTCTGGTGTTAGTTTTTCTGAAGAAAATGACTTATTTTATTTCGTAAACCAGATTTAACAAAAACAAAACAAAAAATACCAAACAAAGCAATAACAGGGCTGTCTTCTGGTTGTTGTATCCTCCAGCCTTATACTTATTTAAGACAGCAATTCCCTTCCTCTGGTGAATTTAATCCTGGCTCAGCTTAGCACTAATGGAAACATTAGGGAAAAACAAAAGGTGGTAAATTTTCATTTTTATTTTTTTTTTCCCCTCCAGAAAGGCGCTGTCCGTTGTACAAAAGGCATCGGGGGGCTCTGGTTGAGACACAGGCTCAAACCCGAAAGTTGCCAGGTGCTTGCCAATATGTATTTTATTTCCCAATGATCAAACCCCGCATAGAGGCTGTACTGCACCACCTTTCTCTCCATCCATCATTCATGGAGCAGTTTCCTAGAGGTTGGGGGAACAGCACCCTTTAGGTTGCTGGAGGTAGTCAGAGATTCAAAATTCCCTTTCATTTTGCTGTTTTGTGCATGTCAGAGAGACTGTGGTTAATCTCTACTCCTTCGTGCCATAATGGTTTCTCTCTCCCCTCTTTCCCTTTTCTTTCTCCAGTTCCGGTTCCTCCAAAATCTGTTACTTCTTTGATGATGAATAAAGATGGCTTCCTGGGTGGAATCTCAGTCAATACTGGAGAGGTGTTTTGCTCTGTACCTGGCCGCTTGTCTTTGCTTAGTTCAACTTCAAAGTATAAAGTAACTGTGGGAGAAGTTCAAAGACGCCTTTCTCCTCCCGAGTGTCTCAATGCATCCCTCCTAGGAGGAGTACTTAGAAGGTAAGAAGCTGGGGTGGGTGTGTGAACATGCCCCTGTGTGGGCATCCGTGCACCAGAAAAATTTGATCAGCGTAAAGAATATTGCAAATATGCATTGATCTTGTGTGTGTAATGTTCAGGATAAGGTGAAATTATGCTGTATTCAGGTATTGAGATTATTGTGTAGAGACTAGAGTAAGATTAGGCCTTGTGCGGTTTCTGTCAAAGAATCCCCAAATGAAGGAACTGAGAAAAGGAAATTTTCATTTACACACGCACATACTTTCTATCTTTTCTCCTTCTCCTCACACTTTTCTCCTAGAAAATGGACAAAAATAAAATGCCATGATGGGCATGTTGCAGTTAAATGTTGCAGGACGAACTGGATGTATTTCAGGACCTGATGTATTTCTAGGCATTTCCTTGAAAAATTGATGAGGCTTCCTCTACATGGTAATAATGATAAGGCATTATTGACAAGACATTATTGAAATTGGCAGGGGATTAATAGGCAACCTGTAAGGTAGGTAAGTACCTGACTAAAGAAAAGCCATTAACAGATAGCTTTGAAAGTCAGAAACTGAGTGCTTCATCTAGATAAGGTAGCTGGACGAATTAGTCACAGTTGGTCTTCAGGCCTTTGCTCTTTAATATTTGTGCAAATCAACCACTAATGTCCTCGTGGATTTTTGCTGAAGACCTTCAAAATAGTTGACACTATTAATACCGAGGAAAAAAGAAGACGAAGGGGTAACCTGGAGGTCTTGTTGCCTCTCCATCTTATCAAGTGAGAGATCGTGCATTTAGGTACCAGAAACAAGGATTTAAGCTCCGACGTCATCGTCTGGAAAGACTAACAGGAGAAGGCTTTTATCTTCTTGATAAGTCCTTGTTGACTTGTCTGTAAGAAAGGTGAGCTAAGGCTCTATCTCCAGTCAGAACAGGGAAGAAGTAGTGATATGGTACGAGCTACCAGTTCACTCAAGCCGATGGAAAGCTGAGAGGGGATAAGACTTTATTTTCTACATGTGAGGTATACGCCAGACTGGAAGGCAAAGCATAACTTCAAGACAGAAATACATTTAATTAATTTGTCCCTGAATAAGATTCAGGTCATGTTTAAAAGCTGCTACTCTTAGAGGGGGGAAATACATTGCCAGGTCCTGCATAAAAAATGGGGCTACGTTGACTTTAAGATGTTTTATAATGAAGTTGGTTTGGGGGGGGTTAATTTTTTTTTCACATGCAAAAAAAACCAACCCTGTGACGATGTCAGGGACTCCAGCCCCGCGTCTGGAGAGGAGAGGGCAAGTCCTGCTACATGCAGTCAGTCACCCAAAAATGCACGTGAGAATTAGGGTCTCCCAAAATAGATGTTGTTCCACGTGAATGTCTGTAATCATTGCTCAGCTGTGATCCTTGCCAGGGAGAGCAGCAGAGATTTTTTACTTACAGATGCTAACCTGCCTGCTCATTCTGTACAACTACAAATGGAGTAGGGAGAACATCTGAGAGATACACGATAGAAAATGTGATTATCAAGGTAAAGAAACACAATTATTGAACTTCAGTGGATTTCTGGAGATGGCTCAAGCCATAATCATTGGCTGCTGCTGACTTCAGTTCCTATCTTTAATCTAAATTTTAGACAAGCTTTTGCTTCAGAGCAGATGAAATATAGAAAGCCGCTCTCTTGCAATTCTGCCATCTCGCCCTATTTACTTTAATATAAAATAGTGGGAAGCCAGTCTGACTTCTTTGTCGTTTCTGGTTTCCTTACTCTAAGTGTGACTGCTAACTCTTATACAAATCTCAAGTCAGAACTAAGAGATGTTTAGGATGAGCTTCAATCTTGGTGCTCACACTCCCTGATTTCGCACGTGGCAAGGTTTTATCCCCGAGGGTTTACATATGTATAAGCGTCGGAACAATAGCTCTTTATTTCCCACCTATAGCTCACTCATCCTTTTATTGTCCTTATCAGCAACCTCCGACAGATATTCAAATCTTCCTTCAGGCGCTCACTTCCCCCTGTATAACGCTCCCTGCCTTTGGGCTGGCTCTTCCTCCCAGCATCGCCTTTTTGCTTAAGAACACATTCATACACACTCAAGAAAGGGTTCCTGAAGTTTCATAAGTATTTTTCCCCTTTTCTATTTATCCACAGGCACATACATTCTTCCTTCGAGCCTCTCAGATTTTCTTTTTCTTGTTCTTCTTCCCATTCTGGCTCTTTCCTGGAATAACTGAAGATTTAATTTTCCTTCTCTATCTTTCTGCCTGTCTCCCCACTCCATCCTAATACTAGTTAGTGTCATACAGTAGAAACCCCCTAGCTCTCTAGATCAGAACCCTATCCATTAATTATTGCTATCTGGCATTATTTGATTTCCCTGGATAAAACAGGCAGAAAAGGGGGTTCATTCCCACTCTCACCCCTGCGAGAAATTAAACAAATCTCAGCAAACTCGAGCAGAAACCAACACACCCAAATCACGTCGAGTGAAAACCCTCCCAGGCTCCACTGACTACACAGACTAAATGTTTCTTCCAGAAACACTTGCGGGGTTAATCACGATGTTAATTTCTTTGCCATTCTAGAGCCAAATCGAAAAACGGGGGGAGATCTTTGCGAGAAAGGCTAGAAAAAATCGGTTTGAATTTACCAGCCGGCAGGCGTAAGGCCGCAAATGTCACTTTACTCACCTCCCTGGTGGAAGGTAAGCCGAGGGTCGCAGCTCCCTTCACACCCTTGACTGCTCTGAACTCGTGTCTGACATTTTACCAACCAAAATAAAAAATCAAACCCCCAAACTGTAGGGATCAGGTGGGAAAACCTTGCAGAGGTGAAATTCAGGGCGGATTAAGATGAAAACCGGCAAGGTTAAGGATCCCATTCCCCAAAATGAAATCATCATTGATTCCTCTTGGTGGCAAGAATGCGGTTGTGTGAGTGTGTATATGTATGTATATATGTGTGTATATGTGTGTGATTCTGCATGGCTGTCCCATTCCTCATTGCTATTGATTTCCAGTCTGTGCTCTCCGACTTCATGTCTATTCCATCCTCCCGCTAATTCGCTCCTCCCGAGCTTATTTTTGGCCACTACGGGACGCTCAGCCAGGAAAAATAATACAGATTATAAATATATAGACAGAAATCAGAGCAATTAAAGAGTCGCAGAGCACGGTTTACCTTAAGGTGGCTAGAACTGAATGAAGAGACAAGCTATTCCTGAAGAAGGAGAGAGGGAAGGGGAGAGTGAAGTTTCACCTCATTTCGAGTCAACTAATGTCATTTTGGTGCTCGGCGTGTTTCTTTGATCTATCGTTCACGTAGTGAAAAGTAAAATGTAGAGCCACTAATATGTTTAGGATATGTGTGTGCTTATGCTAAGAGAAGTTGGACCTTTTCCAAAAAACACATAACCAAAATAGTATGGGTGCATTTATGAATTTTATGTATCTACATTACACATACACACCGAGAGGCGTATAAATAATCCACTTATCTCTTCTGCATATAAGCATGCATAAACATTTGTGCTAGATATTAACTTTTCAACTCTTTTGATTGAGTTGTGTGAGTGATAAGACCTTACCGCATGCAGAGCTGAAGACAGGTTGGTAAAAAGACGGGGGCTGGTATTAACGAGCTGCTCCTGGTACCCGCTTGTAGGTTATGCTGAGTGTGCAAAGCACAGCGCAGGTTATGAATTAAGGTCGCGCTATAGGAGACGTGTGTGAGAACAGCCCTTTAACACCCGGTTTCGTGCACATATGTAAAAACAAGAGCATCCTACTCACAGAAAAATCATCCCTTCCTCGAAGCTGGTTTGAGGTTCCAAAGCTTGCGCGGTTGTGTAGTGAGCTAAAATCTATGTCAAGTGTGTAGTAAGGTGTACATTACCCTCCTCTCCCCTGACTTCCTTACAAATCAACAGTTTACCTCCAGAGAGCTCTCTATTTTGGAAGCAGCTGCACCTGCTGGAGATTTATCTTTCTTCCCTGCCACCAGCCAGGCTTTAGCGTCGCTGCAATTGTATCGCCGAGAGCAGAAACGCTCCGGCCGGGATTACCCGAGCGGTGCCCGGGGGGACCCTGCCCGGGGCGGTGGGGCCGTGGCGGGGACTCCCCGAGCTCCGCCGGCTGCCCTCGCTTTCATTAAACGGTTTGGTGATTAGCAAGAAGCTTTGGAGAGCAGAAGACGACGTTGGAAAGCAACTCTCGATCGTTAAAAATAACGTGGTCCTGGAGTTATTAGGCATATCTGTTTTGAGGGTTGGAAATCTTCCCCCCCCGGTCCCTCAGGCGGTGCTTTAAAGGGTTTAACGCTTTATTCCAGAGGGGCTGAGCTATAATCTGGTGGAATCCCCCTTGAGCCTGGGTTTCCCTTCCATCCCCTCCCCTTCCTATTTTCCTCTTTTCTGAAGCTACTGTCTTCTTCTCGTGGCATAAAGTATATCTGTAGGAGTTGGATGACACGAACCTCTGAAGGCAAGAAATCTGAAAGCAGACAGGCAGGAAAAGTGACAATTAGAATAATTATTATTTTTCACAGAAAATGTTGCCATTAGTTGCTATCTTTCCACCGGGTAGACAGGAGTTCCTAGTGCATGATGGTCAGTTAAGAAAGAAGATTAATAATTTCTATCGGGTGAAAGTCAGTTATTTTCAGTAATTTACAGATGTGGCAATAATTGTGATAGGGATGCAAGTGCTCTGTGTACAAACAATGTGTATATAAGCATACACACAAAGAACTGACATTAATATTAACATTATGTCAACGTCTGTAAAATTTTGGACAGTGTTCTGGTGTATTGAAACGGGAACTATTTCTCTGCTGTAAGAGAAGTTTGGATCTTTCTGTCTTTCGGGATTTGAGTTTCCCCCTGCTTTTTTTTTTTTGGTCCCAGTTCATTTGAAAGTGTGTGTGTGTGTGTGTGTATGTATGTGTGCACACTTCTCCCACAGTTCTGCACAATCAGCTCCATGTGTACGTACCATCACAAGTGCATTGTAGCAAAGTCAAACCCCATCCGCTGAAAATCTGTCCCGTAAACTAACTTCTACCCCCAAAACAGGGCTTGTGGAGGGAAAAAACCTATACCCGGAGCTTGTCCCTAAGATGTAAGGGATGGTATAAGTTTTCTATAGACGGCCCGAAGGAGCTGGTCTCTCCTGGAGGGAGCGGTGGGCAACAGCCCCGCTGCACCCCCCGGGTGCTCGGCAGGTCGGACCAGCCCAGCCGGGGGCCGGCGGTGCCCGGAGGTGCTAATGTCCTTGTCGTTCTCCTCCAGGTGAGGCCGTACATTTAGCTCGGGATTTTGGGTACATCTGCGAAACGGAATTCCCAGCCAAAGCTGTTTCTGAGTACCTGAACAGACAGCACACGGACCCCAGCGACCTCCACTCCCGGAAAAATATGCTGCTTGCTACAAAGTGAGTAAAGAGGAAATTCTCCTGGTCTTTAAACCCTCCCTCTGGGCTCGTTTTGAAAGCCGACGGATTTTTCCGGTCCCCAAATTATACCGGCCCCATGGGGAGAAAAGTTGTTCGTAACCTCCTATGGGCTGGGGAGACCCTATCATGACCCTCTGCAATGGATTTTCTGCCCACACACACTGTCCTTATAGAGGATGTAGATGACTGTCCCCTAGCTATCATATATCGCTTCCAAGCCCCTCCCCAGTTCAAAAATCTTTATGGAAAGGGGACCAAAAATCTATATTTTGCCTCCACAGCATGTCTGTCTGTCCCTCCTGCTGCTCACACATACCTGTTTGTCTAATACCAAACTGCAATGTCTTTACCATAGGGTTTAAAAAAAATAAAAGTAACAATAAAGAAACACCCTCTACCACCACCATGTACTTGTACTGATGCTCGGTTTGGTCCTCCCAGCTAATCTTTCTCTCTCGGGACTTTCTCGGTGGAAGTGCTGTATCAGATGATTTACACTTGGCTCTGCCTCCCAGGCTATTAACTGGGTGCTTCATGATTTGCTTGAGTCCTAGATGGTGGGTGCTCTGTGTCTCCACATATCTCTGTCTATCTGGAAGAAATTTTTTAAAAAGCTTAAAAAAAAAAAAAAAAGAAAAAGGAAAAAAAATACCAGTCCAAGCAACTCTCATTTATTTCATACTCTGGAATGTGGCTTGCTTCAGATGATAGTGTAATTTAAAGAGATATATGGAGGGTTGAAAAATCATTTGCTCAAATTTGTCCAGATGTTTTTTAGACGTGATTGGAATTTGATTGCCCTTTTCCGCAGGGTCAGAAGATATTAATGTCCCAGAACTTTAATTGCTCACAGACCCTGCTTTGCTCTTTGAAGATGTAAAATGTTGGACTCATTACTGTTTGTTCTCCAAATTCAAAGTTTCCTCTCTTGCACTTTCTTAATGGATAATACACATAGAAGTAGACCTTTATCTTTCCCCACCCTCTGAAACCTTTAAACCACTGGGAATTTCAGAGATTTCAGAGAATTTCAGTGGATGGGAGATGAACGTTTTTTTAAAGTGGTTGTGTTTTTTTTTTTTTTTTTTTTTAATTCCAGCCCTTTTCTCTCCAGTCCCTGGGTAGGCATCTGCCTCAAAGTAACTATTCTTTTGGGAACCCCACCAGCCCTCAGGGTTTGTATGTTGCTCAGGCACCCGTTGACTTAAAGGCCTTTTGGACCAGAGCAATGCAAAAGAAAGTGGTGGTGAGGGAATTAATTATAAAAATGAAATCTGAGTTTTCAAAGGTGCGGGCAAACAAACAAGAGCCAGAGGTCAACTCTGATGTGTTAATTGGATGTCACTCCCCAAAATAAAATAGGAGGTGTTTGCTTTGCTCCTTATGCAATGAAGAAGCCAGCATGGAGTCCCAAAGTTCTGATCTTTCTCAATCAGGTGGCTCAGCCTGAGCAATCTCAGAGGATGCTCCATTTTGGTCCTTCCCTGCACCCTGTCTCTGTGTCACCCAGTAGCTCTCAGCACACGGTTGTGCTTTCCTCCAGTAATAGCATTGGTGGGAGCTGCTTTGAGCCAGGGTCAAGCCTCCAGGAAGATGGGCAGCTAAAAGACCCATGGAACATCTCATAGAATCACAGAATGTCCTGAGTTGGAAGGCACCCACAAGGATCATTGATCTTTGTTATTTCTAGAGACACCAAGCAGGGCTGGGTTTTCATAGTGCTTCAGAATCATAGAATCATAGAATAGTTTGGGTTGGAAGAGACCTTCAAAGGTCATCTAGTCCAACCCCCCCTGCAATGAGCAGGGACAATGGACATCCTTGTGGCTGCTGGAAAGATTTTGATCTCCAGACCTGCTGTTATCCTGCAATCGCAGAAACCTCTCTCCTGAAGAACATCATCCTGAGCAGGGAGCTGCTGGCTTGTCATGGTCAGTTCCCAAGCATTGCTGAAGGAAAGGAAGGTGGAAAATCTGATCTAGCTAAAGATGTCCCTTCTCATTGTAGGGGGGTGGTTGAACTAGATGAGTTTTGAAGGTTCCTTCCAACCCAAACCGTCTATGAAAAAGGTCCCATCCTGGGGCTTGAGATCACCTTTGACTTGAATCTACCTCTTTCTTCAGCCTTCAGCCTTGGTTATCTTGGAAAAGTGTGGGATGAGCCTAACCATTGCTTTTCTCTCTCTCTTGTCTTCTCTTTGCCTTTCTTTCTTCTGTGCAGGCAACTTTGTAAAGAATTTACAGATCTCTTGGCCCAGGACAGGACACCCATTGGAAACAGCCGGCCCACCCCTATTTTGGAACCGGGCATTCAGAGCTGCTTGACTCACTTCAGCCTCATCACTCACGGCTTTGGGGCCCCCGCTATCTGTGCTGCCCTCACAGCCCTTCAAAACTACCTGACTGAAGCTCTCAAAGGCATGGACAAGATGTTCTTGAACAACAACACTGCTAACAGGCACACATCTGGCGAAGGACCAGGTAGTAAAACTGGAGACAAGGAAGAGAAACACAGAAAATGAGAGAAAGAGAGAGAGAGAGAGGGAAAAAAAAAAAAAAAAGGAAAAGAAAAAGTTAAATAAAAGGAGAAAAGAGAGAGATAATCTTTTTAAACAAAACCGTCTTAATTTTAGCTTTAAAAATATTGGATTGGGCTTTGGAAGAATTCTATTAGGTAGGACAAAATAATAATAATAATAAAAATAATAATAAAAGAAAGACAATAATTTAAGATCAGAGGAGCACAAAGGCGCAAGATCAGTGGTTAAGAGTCTCTTGCCAGGAATATTTGAAGACAACCACCAGGATTTTTTTCCCGCTTCTGTTCTTTCACATTTTTTAAATAATGATTGGGGGGATGGCGGGAGGGGAATATAATAATAATAATTAATAATAATAATAATAAAAGAAAGAAATGAATAACTTATTGGAAGAAATCGGAGAAACATTTTTGGTGTCAGTGCTTTGATTTATTGAGCTGCACGGTCTGTCTTGCTTTTTTTCTTGGTTTTTTTTTTTTTGAATGACGTCCTGTCTCCACTCCTCTAGCTAAAATGATCTTCCAGAGCATTCCTTTCTGAGCAACCCCATCACATCATTCCCCCCCGCAACTCTTCCCATCTCATCTCACCACCCTGGCTCTGTCTAGACTAGGAAAGGAGCCGAAGTCACCAACACCAGCCAGTTCATGCTGCGTTCATGGCAGCATCTCATGTTAATGCCATTAGACGGCAAGTTTCAAGTCACTGTAGCTCAGCTGAATTAACTGACTGTACTTTTTAAGAACTTTTTTTTGTTTTTCCTGGTCTAGACAGACCTTCTGTTTAGATTTCCAGCGTTTACAGGCGTGTATGGGTGTGTGTGTACTTATGTGTGTGCATATGTGTATGCACATACATAACTTGATGGGGTGCGTGTGCATCCTGTGTATGTTTGTATATATATGTATGTATATAAATATATACATATATATTTCATATGTGTGCATAGCCACACATATTTATGCATGCAAACATACCTTTGTAATTTAGTACTTGCCTTTGACGGTAAAATGCCTTGTCTATAATGGGTTGCAAAATTTCAAAGTAGGGTCTGGTAAAATGTCAGTGCTACCTGAATTCTTAATTTTCTGAGATCTCCTCTTTTTCTCTAGGGAGTTTTATATTCCTAACTATGCCAATGTTTCAGTCCTTAATTTCCTTGACTAGTGTGTGTGAGAGATATCTTCCCCCATTTTTAAAGAACTGTTAACAACAACAAAAAATGAGTGATATGAGTATGTAATTCTTTCTCAGGAGTATGCACTATTTTATTTTCTTCTGTTTCCTAAAGCTTTGCCCGCTTGGCTTATGAGCTTCTTCAAAGAGGACTAGAGATCCCTACACAATATATCAGGTACAGAGAAAAAAAATCCACAATTCTGATATTCTGATACTTTTTTTTTCTTTTTCAAATCAAAGCCAGTTGTTTCCGAATTCTGTAGGTGCACTTCTTTAAAGAAGCTCAAAGGGAATAATTTGAATGAGATAAAAAAATATAAGTTGAAACTGAGGTGTAATGCTGCAAAGAAAATAAGAGCTGTGTTGAATGTTATGCATTTGCTTGGCACTAGGGTTTTGTACCCAGGGAGGAAAGGGTTGCCATGTGAGCTGGCTCCTCGTGACGGGAGTGGGGAGGGCTTGCAAGGGAATATCCTGATTTCTAAGCTCAGTCTGAGGAAATCTGTTTCTCTTAGAAAGCTTTTTTTAAAAAAAGACCTGTCTTGTGACTCTTGCTTTAGAACAAGTCAATGTAGGGGGGAGAATCCTTCTTAACTTAATGTTTTGCTTGGTGGTTTGGTGTGTGACAGGATGTCTTATGCATATGATTTGGGGGGGTGCAGGGGGAGTCTGATTTCTTTCCTTCTTTTTTTTTTTTTTTTTTTTTTTATAACATACATTTCTTTGTCTTCTCTTGTATAAATAATGCTGAAGTGTAAGGATGTGAATTCCTAGTTGGATTCTGCTGTATTAGGTAATTGCCTGTGTTTCTCAGTGGGGCAGAGTTCATGCACTAGCACATCTTTTTGTTTATGTCAGAAGAGTTACTGGGTGCGGGTAAATCTCCTGGAGTCACTGGCAAAACTCCAGGGGGCTCAGGCATCCCCTGGGATCCCTGTTAAAGCTTCAGCAATCCCACCCACCTAAGCAGGCACACCTGAAGCCAGAGAAAAAAAAAAAAGAGAAGCTTTAGTCTTGTTTTAGTTTCTCGATACCTTCCAAAGTGGATGGTGAGGGAGAAATAATTCAGCACTACACTACATATCCCCTGACAAAATTCTCTTGAAAAAAGCAAATGAGCCCCTTGATTGTCACCCTTAGTGTCATTAGCTGTCTGAGAAATGGCTACATCTAAGGCCCCACTCTGCTCTTCAAATCTTTGTGCAGCAAGTGAAGGTCTTGGTTCTTGTTTCCTACTTCTGAGATGGAAATGTGTATGTCAATAGAAATCCAGGAATCACCCAACCCTAAGGAGCACTGACCCCTTTGGAGCTGCTCCTCACCTTTGGTTCTTCTGGGGCAGAGTACTGTGGGGAATGTCATGTAAGAAAAGGGGGAAACTGAGACAGACAACCTTCTCCATGGGCTGCTGGGGTGAGTTGGAGGTGCTCTTTGACCCTGGCAGTGGATTTGGTGATTGACATGCCCCTGTGGATGTCACCAGAGGAAGTGTGGATCCCTGGGTGATGTAAATCTCATGAATCCCACATCAGTAGGCTGAGGACCCCCAGATTGAAGAGCAGCCTCCCACTGGTCCTCCAAAGCCCACTCTTTGCCAGTTGTCTACAATTTCAGCAGGACCTGGAGAAGGACAATTCAAGCTCCATCGCAGGGAATGTCCCAGCAGTGATACATAAGAAAAGGAAGGGCTGCATGTGTGTGTGTCTGGGGAGGAATGAATGGCACCGCCTGAAAGCTTATCTCCTGATGAGACTATTCTGTTTGTTGGAGCTGAACACAAATGTGTTGCTTTGCCCACCCTCTGCAAATAGCCTTTGTGATGAGCCCATGGGTCCAACCCTCCTCCATAATTCAGCCCTGTGTAGGCAGACCCCAAGTTAACTCACAGTCTTCCACCTCCCCACCTACAGACGTAGGGACCTGATCCTTGTCATCCCAGAGCTTCCAGCTGAAGGCTTTGGTGGGATGTTGGAAATGGTCCTTCCTTGTCTTTGGAGAGACATTGGGGATGCTCCTTTTAACTGCAGAAGACAGTACCACACCACCACTGTTGGTTAATGAGGATGACCTCTTGCAGCTTCTTGGGGAAGGACCTGCACACACATGTGCACATGCACACACGTGTGAGGGTCTGATCCAGCTGCTGAAATCTCCCTTAGGCACAGGTTTAGTCACCTGGACCAGGACGTAAACCTTGAGAAGGTTGAGTGAAGAATTTCAGTTGGCAACTCCTGGCAACTTTGAATCTGCCCCTCGTGCCTTCTACTTGGAGTAGGCAGACAAAAGCCAGGCTGTGCTTTGCTCAGGTAAAATAAAGGCAAATGTAAAATTCCCATTGATTTTGGTGGGAAGCTCCTTGTTTGCTCTCCGAAGCAGGGAGACAAAATCCACCAGTTTTCTGATTGAAACACGACACAGGAGCATACCCATCTCTGTTTTTCTCCCAGCCTAGTACTGGTCCCAGAGAGAAATGTTCATTTATCAGTGGCTCCTATCAATGCTTAGGACTGAGGTCCCCCAAAAACTACACTCAGTCTCCCCTGGAAGGCATTTCCCTGCTCCCCTGCACTTTCGCAACCCAACTAGTTGTGTTGGCGAGGCACCTCAGATGCTTATCTGATAATCGAGTTATTAAAAGATTTAGTTTCCTCGGGATCATAAATCAATAAAGGATTAACACGGCAGCTTTGCTTTTTATCTCAAGGGAAAAGTTGGAGGAGAGACGGTGAAAAGTTTGTTTTCAAAACAAACAGGTGGGTTGCTGTAAATTTAATTTCATTCTTAGTCTCTCTCTCTCTCTCTTTTTTTTTAATAACAACTCTTTATTTTCCATGGGCAAATTCTTTGTTTTCGTATGCTCCCTGACTTTTTAAAATTATTTTCCCCTGGTTGTTGTTCACACAAGGTGTGAAGGAAACAAGAAGCCCATTTTATGGGAATCCTTTTCCAACCCGATGATTTCTTTAAAATCGGGTCGTGTCTTGTCCCACCTAATAGAAATTCTCTGTGAGAAGCTGTTTCAAGTCCCTTTGCATCCCAGATCAACCTCCCCTAAAATCCCCAAATTTGCATTTGGGGCTGGGTGGGAGGGGAGAGGGAGGATGGTTTTAAGACCTTTAGCTGTGCCCAGAGGGCTTATTCCCTTCCCCTGCTCATCTCTTTCTGACCGGTTTATCACGCAGACCTATTCGGCTTTGTTTTAATATGTTTCTCGGAGAATATGGTGCTCGTTTCAGCTGCCGTAGGCATTGCCAGATCGATCCAGCCAAACTCACCCCTCCCCTCCGGCTTCCCTATGTAAGAGAGACCGTAGGCTTTTTACAAATAGTATATTTTCTTATAGAAAGGGAAAAGAAAAAAAAAGTAAAAGAAAATATCCCCAAACACACTGGCAAGAGTTTGAATAATTCGTGAGAAACAAAATATTGTGTGCCAGCAAGGAGTAAAGCAAAAAGCAATCCCAAATGCAAAGCTCTGAAAAGCTAATGAAAAACTGGAAAGATGGAAGAAAAAAACAAGAGAAACTCTCCTTTTATATCCCAAACCATCCCTTTCACCTCCTCTTCTTGAAAAATCTGACCATGCAGTGAGAAATATCAGTTTATTGACTCTTCCTGAGAAGAAATGCGGAGAGGCATTCAGTATTGAGTTTGTATATATTTATTTATGCTTAATTTAACGGGAATGTGTAAATATGGCGAGCAAGTAGTTTTTGGGTTATTTATCTGTGAATCTATACCTCTGTGAATGGGCGAGGGAATTTAAAAGCAAAAAGTAAAAAAAAAAAAAAAAAAAAAGAAAAAAAAAGCAAACAAAAAAGAAAAAAACAAAACCGACAAAAAAAATCCCGCTTGACTAGATAGTATCCTATCTGAATCTTTTCTGTTCTTTATAGACAAGCTGTTATGGTAATGGGTAGAAATTGGTTTCTTGTCCAGTGATGACCTGATTTACATAAATAATAAGAATAAGAATAAAAAAAAAAGAGATTGTTGTGTTTTGTTGTATTTTCCTCTTCAGTTTTTTTGAATGTTGGTGCTGCTTCGGTTCTGCAGACGGATTTACTTATAACACCAGGAAGTCTATTTTCCCAGTCTAGGTTTTGGGGAAATTCAGGACATGTCTCTACATTAAAGAAAAAAAAAAAAGAAAAAAAAAAAGACAATAAATATTGCTTCTCAGAAATGTTGGTATTTTATTTCTGTCTGATTCAAAAGTGTCCATATTTTTACCACTCTTACCTCTTCATTCTAAGCAGACCTATAATAAACCTCATGTCATGTTAATGTGAGCTTTCGTTTCATTTTGCTTTTACCAGCTGAATTAGGAGTAAATCTTTTTTCCTTTTCAAAGTAGTAGCCATTAAAAGAAAATGTTATGTAAGTCTTCAATATCAGGAATCTATTCCCCCCCCACTGCTGTGTTACTGTTACTGTACGTTTCATTTATGTATACGTGGATGTGAGTGTGTATATGTACATAGATACTCTTATATACAGATCGGGAGTGATCGTATCCACAACGCGGGATTATTTTCTATCTTTAGGTCTTCAGTTGCAGCACCACTAATTAGCAAAAGGAAATATTCGAACCAAAACAACTTCTTCCTCCACCTCCACCCTCCCTCTCCTCCATTCCCAAGTCGGTTTTATTTCGGTTTGTAACCGACACTCATTAAGAAGAGACAAGGGGAAATCCGGATCTCCAGGGCTAACTCGGAGCCACTCTGGAGTGACTCGGAGTTTACCCTGTGCTTGGGTGAAAGAGGAGGGCGTCAGGACTTCTCTTGTTTTGTTTTGTTTTAGATATTATCATGAAAAGCACCATATCACGAAAAGCACTTTTTATTTATACATTTATTTATTTATTCATTTATTTCTCCTGTAAGTCAGAGGCTGGAAAGGACCGTCAATTTAACCCTCCCGCACAGTCACCCTGAAAACAAACACAAACGTGTGCTCAAACAGGGAGCCCCGAGGGTGGAAACCGGTTTAAAGCATCGCTTTTACTGCGGTGACCTGTTGTAGTTAAATACCGGCTCTGAAGATTTGTCTGGGCTGGGTTTTATCTGTTGTTTTTTAGGGAGAGCGGTAGTTTAAGAAGGCAGATGGAGAGATACAGGAGCCATAACAGGCGGTGGATCGGCTTTTGCAATTTAATATTTATCTCGAGGGGTGTGGGGTGGGGGAATAGCAAAAAATAAATCCATGTCCACCTGAACCTCCCAAACTACCTCCCTTCTCCCTCTCCTTCCAGCTTGGACTACAGGAGCCGACTCAGCTGATCGCCCAAGGTGTCCAAAATAAATAATCATCATCGTAATAATAAAAAAAAAAAAAAAAAAAAGAAAGAAAAAAAAAAAAGACATTGCAAATGACGACCCCAAAGTCTGTTTTATGGGGAAGCTTTCGAGGCCCGGCTGCCTCGGCTTCAGCCAGGCTTGGACTCAGCCGTGACCTACTTTCTCTCCTCGGTGTGATGGCAAAATCGCCCGGAGCAAGTTTGGGGGACCCGGGATGGAGGCAGCAGGTTGGGGGAGGCGGGACGACGGGGACACAGCAGCGCCAGGGGTCCGGGCAGGGGAAAAAAGAGGTGGGGAGAGCAAAAGAGAAAAGGGAATCCCACTTAGCCCCCCGCTTTTCCTCCTTTTCACCGGGGGTTCGCAGGGCGATGAGTAGGGACACCCCAAACCTCCCCAGCCCCTGCGGGCAGGTGTGGGGTGAAGGATGCCAGTGGGCAGAGAGAACTGGGAAGACCAGTGACACTGGAGCAGATTTCCAAAAGCCAGGCTGCATGCCATGCTTTTGTAGTTTGTTTTCTTTTGTTTAAATCGCACCGATGATATTATTTTTAGTAAAGCATATGTTTTACATGAAGCCTTTCAAAACAGCTCTCGCAGTTCCCAGAGGAGTCTGGGAGGGTTGTTTGGGGGACGAGGCAATCAGGAAGTTCCTCTGTTGCCCAAGAACTGTGCAACAGTTATGTAAAAAGTGGATTAAAAAAAATGCACCAAGGAAAGCTCTTTTATAACTCAGCAGAAACAGCCGCTTGTGGAAACCGGGAGGTCCCTTTAAAATGGGACCCAACGAGATGAGGAAGGGCTCACCCCGAGTTTCCGAGGCTCCCGGCGACAGTGTCGAGGTCGCAAATTCAAACCATGTATATGTATACATTTACAATAAAGTACAGTGAGCTGCTCCGGGAGGCTGCCGGTGCGCCCTGCATCCCCGGACCGGGTTCTGCCCCCGCTCCCCCCGGTTTGGAGCCCGCGGTGCTGGAGAGGCTGGGGACACCGAGGGTCTGGTGTCAGCAGAGAAGGAATATTCCTGCTGATCTCTGTTCCACTGCATTTTCCTAATGGTCTTCAACAAGATAAGATCATTTTCTTTCTTTTCCTTCCTTCCTTCCTTCCTTCCTTCCTTCCTTCCTTCCTTCCTTCCTTCCTTCCTTCCTTCCTTCCTTCCTTCCTTCCTTCCTTCCTTCCTTCCTTCCTTCCTTCCTTCCTTCCTTCCTTCCTTCCTTCCTTCCTTCCTTCCTTCCTTCCTTCCTTCCTTCCTTCCTTCCTTCCTTCCTTCCTTCCTCCCTCCCTTCCTCCCTCCCTTCCTCCTTTCCTTCCTCCCTCCCTCCCTCCCTCCCTCCCTCCCTCCCTCCCTCCCTCCCTCCCTCCCTCCCTCTCCCTCTCCCTCTCCCTTCCTCCCTTCCTCCCTCCCTCCCTTCCTCCCTCCCTCCCTTCCTCCCTCCCTCCCTCCCTCCCTTCCTCCCTCCCTTCCTCCCTCCCTCCCTTCCTCCCTTCCTTCCTTCCTTCCTTCCTTCCTTCCTTCCTTCCTTCCTTCCTTCCTTCCTTCCTTCCTTCCTTCCTTCCTTCCTTCCTTCCTTCCTTCCTTCCTTCCTTCCTTCCTTCCTCTCTCTTTCCCTCTCTCTCTTTCTTTCTCTCTTTCTCTCTTTCTTTCGCTCTCTTTCTCTCTTTCTCTCCCTCTCCCTCTCCCTCTCCCTCTCCCTCTCCCTTTCTCTTTCTTTCTTTCCCTTCCTTCCTCTCTTCCTTTCTCTCTTCCTCTCTTCCTTTCTCTCTTCCTCTCTTCCTTCCTCTCTTTTTCCCTCTTTCTTTCTCTCTCTCTTTCCCTATTTCCTGCTCTTTCTTTATTTCTATCTTGCTTTCTCTCTCTCCTTTTCCCTTTCTCTCTCATTCTTTTTCCTCTAGTTTCTCTCTTTCTCTCTTCCCTCTCTCTCTTTCTCTCTTCTCTCTCCCTTACGCCCCGGTCTTTTTTCATCTCCTAGCTTCTCCCCCCAGCTAAGGTTAAAAATAAATGTATAGCAGCACTAATACAGCTCATCAAAACTTCCCCTCCCCACTAGTCTGATGTTATAATCTGCTTTCCCACTCATCACCAGCGGGGACTTTCTCTCCGTCTCTCCTTTCTTGCCTCAGTCTCTTTTTAAAGCTCTAGGTAGTTCTAGTTTCCATTACAAAACTTCACCTTGATTTATATAGTCATAAACATCATTTTTGTCTTTCATCCCTTTGGGGTGAACTCCTTTCTTTTCTTCCTTCCTTTTGCCGTTTTTTTTTTTTTTTTTCCTCCTTTCCCTCCCCACCTGCATGGTATGGCCCACATTTATACGAGACCTCATAAATAACATCTGGTGTCCCTATGATGGAACTAGTCAAATGTCTTAAATAACCCCCAGTACCAATATATTTACTGAATTCCTTTGGTTTTTTTCTGTCGCTCTCGTAAACAGGCATCCACACGTATTTTTTTTCCCTCGTAGCTGGACGTGTGTCTGTGTATGTGCACAGTTGTACCAGAATATCGTGTTACACGTCGTGTCACAACTGCGTGTAGCTCCACTTTGTCGTGCAGAGCCGGTCCCATTCGTGCACCACTACTGACTTTTATGAGTTAAGGGAGGTGGAAAAATTACGTTCCTCGTATTTGCCTTCGGAATTAAACCCTTGTCATAGACTCCAGCCGGTGCAAAGGGTCTTTCCTCCCGCCACGGGCCAGGGCTCTGATTTCCCCGCACCCCACGGCCCTGGGGGCCCGATCCGGTGGCCCGGGGCAGCGAGGAAAGCGCTTCCCTGATTTCCCTTCCAGCAAGTCGTTCCTCTGCCTGTGAACGCTTTCTGGTCGCGGGGGAGAAGGAAATCTCCGGGGATTTACGAGTTAAGAGTGTTTTTATACGTTCTCCTTAATACGGAGCTAGGCAAAAACCCAGAATCTCACGCAATTACGAAATCACCGCAATTACTTTGGAGCTTCCTCCAAACAACACTGAAATTAAAGGAGTGTGTGTGTGTTTGCATGTGCGTTTCTCACCCGAATATCCAGAGACAATAATCCTTTTAGTCCCCTCCCTTGCCCCGGATCTGCGCCGGACGGGGCAAATGGAAAAATCCCCATAGCCCAAAAAAAAAAAAAAAAAAAGAAGACAAAACCACAAGCCGCACAAAAAAACCTCAAACAAACAAAACCAACCAACAAATAAAAACTCAAAAGAGAAAAAAAAAAAAAAGGGTTTAGCACTTGGCAAGGTGTTTTTAAAGCAAAGACAAGCAGGATCCTGAGTGCTACCCGGTGCAGTGTGACCTCCCGGGTTCCCCGGCGTGGGGAGGTGCTGTGCCGGTGATTATTAGTGCTATTAAATAAATAAACAGCGACGTGCGCGAAATACCCGTCATCTTCTGACAACATTTGAGGAGGAACATTTTCTTTAAAACAGAAATTAGTGAGCGTTGAGATTTACAAAGAGCTTTGGGTACAGTTGCAATTGTAGCCAGTTTTACTCGCTTAAGACGCCAAGATGAATGGAGTGCTTGTGGACATTTCTTTGTAAAAATACATTAAAGCACCAGGAAGGATCTTTTGCCCCATGAAACCAGCATTAACAATAGTTTATCTCGCTCTTGGTGCACAGAGCATCACCCGACAGTCTTCGCTCCTGAAAAACTCCCAGTGACTTAGCCGAAAACTCCTGTTGCCTGCAAAGCAAAAAAAAAAAAACCAACCCAGAGGTTGCAGGAGCAGTTCCTCCCAAAAGCTGTGAGAAACGACTGGGGCGAGAGTAAGTCCCGGTCTCCTCTATACTCTATTTATTTCAGTACAGAGTGGATCCTGTTTTAGCTGGTTAAAAAAGGGAGCCTGTTTCCAGCTCTGTATGGAAAACCACAGTACAATAACTGGTAACAATGGGAAGAGGTGGTGGTGTAAGAAGTGCAAATGGGGCTAGAAAGCATTTTTGGATAAATGCTTTTCACGCAAATAGGCTGGATTTAAAAATCTATTTCAAATTGAAAGGAAGGAGGCGAAATATTTTAAAACGAAAAGTTCTGCATTTTAATATTAACATTCGGCAGTGAATGCGGGAGATGCTTTTGTTTGACAAGTAAAATAAACACCGGCTTTAACCTGCTCCAAAGAGCCGCCTGTTCATCCTTACGGTCACAGAACACTCTGCAGACAGGTGAGTGAAGAAAGCTGAGAAAATGAAGGAGACGACCATTTAAACCCCTCCAGTCTCACTTTCCTGGGTCTTTGCCATTGCAGCCGGAGCCTGGAGCTTTTCCTTGCACCCGGCAGCTGCCGGGGGAGAACGGGGGCGACGGCCGAGGCGTAGCAGGGACCTCCTTCTTCGCCACGCTTCAAAGGTTTCTTTAAACTTTAACTTAGGAGTGACATGAGACGAGTGAAAGTAACTCAGCCCCGACCTGTAAACAGCATTTTTTTTTTCTCCGCCCTCTCTTTTTTTTCTCTTCTACCCCCTCTCTTTGCTCTGGCTTGGCTTGGGAAGTTGGGGCTTGTTTAGAAAGTTTAGAAAGAATAATCATTAAAAAGAAGAAAAAAAAAAAAAGGAGGGAGAATTAGTTACAGAGAATTTCCCTACTGGATAAAAGGTGATAATTATAGCGGTTTTCTCGCCACTGTGGAGCAAAACTCCTGCCCCAAACACACAGATGGGGCTGGGGAGCTGTGCAATTTTGGAGGGTGGATGTGAAAAGTCAAGAAGGGCTTTTCCCCCTCCTCTAGCTGTAGAAATCGTGCGTGTGTGTTTGTGTATATTTATGGACTTGTGCTACAGACCCGCGGGAAATATTTTACAGCTACTTATCTCTCCCGGTGCAGAAAATGAAGGCTACAGGGCTGTTTTTTTCCTTGCTGCAATGCTTTCTCCATCTCACCCTGTTTATATTCGGTTGCCCCAACCCCGTGCAGGCAGCCTTTCACATTCTCCTTTATTTGCCAAAAAACACCTGACACACTGCTCCGGGAGGCTCTTTTCTGCAGTCTGGGGCTACAACCCCTGCCAGGAGGGATGGACCCCGCTCAGAAACACGCTCGGACAAGGCTGATACAAAGCAAGAACTGACAGCTTGATGCGCGGGTGGAAGGGGAAAGAAAAGTTGGGTTAACCCCAGTGATAGCCAAGGTCAAGGTAATCTGCTAAAGTTGGGAGAGAAGAAGGTCTAGGAGGGAGCTCATCCTTCCCCCAGCCTCATACCGAGCTCCTTCACCTTCGCAACCCTCCCCGCTTCTAGTGGGGTCTGCACGGCCCCAAACCGGCCCCTTCTCCCCTCCGTGAAGGGTGATAAGGGGATCGCCCTGCTCGCTTTGCTTCCCCCGACCTCCCCCCTTCCCCTCGCCCCCTTCCCAACATCCTGTCAAGCAATAGGCTGTAAAATAGTTATCCAGCCAGCACACAGGCAAGTGCCGTTTGAGAGTAATTTCTGCCCCGGGCGTTTGGCCGGGGGCAAAGCAAGCGTGCTCTCTAACTGATCAACCTGGATATTTCATTATTCATTAATTTACTGTTTAACCAAATCCCACTCATTATCAGAGGCAACGCTTGGCAGAGCCCAGCGAACAGTAGCAGTTGGTGTCAGGCGTGGAGAATTGGCCCATTTGATCCTGGGCTGTTTTATTATTCAACACCACTGACTGAGAAAAAGGCCCATGAATAATAAAGAGCCAAAGCGTGTTTGAACTGAGAAGCATGACACAGCCTTACAAAACAGCAGTTAGGAAATTAAAGGCGAGGTGGCCCAGGCTTTGCATTTTTTATTCTCACTGTGGGCACAGGCATTGGGATCCCACATTTTCATTGCTCCTGTGTTTATTGTTGTCATTATTACTATTTCCCCACAAGCCGTTTGAGAGGTGTAAACCCAAAATCTTAGCTGGGACCTTTAAACTGCAAACTTTCTCTCTGCTTCATCCTGATTATAATTTTGATTTTAACAGTAACACAGATTGTTCTCCTCGCTTTTTATCCTTTACTCCATAGGAAATTAGCCCACTATAATAATCCAATCTGGATCATTTTGGGTGCAAATCCACAAAAATGCTCACAAGAGAAGGTTAACTGAGCACTGGGTGCCACGGAAGCTCTACTGAGATCCTGAAGGACCCTCTGGGCTGGGACTAGTCCATCAAGATCAAGTCTCCAGAAAACTGCTATTCTGAAGGCATTTTTCATATTTTGACACCATCTTCATCTCTAGGCACTGACTGATCATCTGCTGAAAAGAATACATGTCCTAGACAGTGACACAATTTATTTTTTTTAATTTTTCATATTAGTAGCAAGTTATCTAATAGTAATCCTTATTGTCATCATCATGTTTTTCACTCTTCTGAACCCAGATCTTTGATTTTTTGCCCTAACCCTTCCCTTATATAAGCAGAAACTCACAGGTGTTATTTCAGTCACATCAAGATCAAATTGCATTTTCCAAAATGCTTCCATTTTTGTGGGATACATAAGACAGTCTTATCAAGTAGTAACATTTAACATTCCTTTTGAAGAAAGGTTTTCTTTTCTAAGGCAGCTAAAATATGGGGTTCTGAAAAGGAATGAAGAGCAAGCAGTCCACAGGAGCTTTGAAAAATGTTGACCAAAGGTCTCTGACTTATAAAAATCATCCAAGAACAGCAGAGCAAAGTAACTTATCATCTGTAGCTACAATAATCACGAGTGAACCGGGAGTGTTCACAGCACCTTAACCCTAATCTCATCCTCTTCAAATGGGAGAGTTTTTCCTGTCTTTTGGTCAAAATATTATTTCTCTGTTGCCCTTTTGATCTTTGTTGATTTTGACAACTGCTGTTGTGAAATACCATCTGATTTCTTTATATTGCATTATAATTTATGTTAGAAACAGCATGTTTAATGTCATCAGGTTGTGGCAAATATTTGCTTTTTAATCTTCCTGTGAACAAATGTCAGGATGTGTTTTGCCCTTCTTAGTTTTTTTAACCCACTTCTGTCGACTTCGCCAGGAGTTATGGTAGGAACAGTCATAGTATTTCAGTCCTCCTTGTATGCAATGCTGGGCACGATGCTGAGGATGTCACCCCCATAACACTGAGACTTGTCCTCCCTGGCTTTGCCACTTGTGTCTGTTCAGACTTAGACACTGCTTAAGACAGACAATGAAAATAGATTGTTCCTCCTGTTTATGTCCCTTCCTATCTTCTCACTCATCTTCTCCCCTGCCTCCCTGAGATACACAGAAGTGGGATTTCTGATGGGTGGTAGCCGTGCAGGGAATGATAATTATAAGACCAAGTGCAAGTTATCTACACATATTAGTTCTGGTCAGGATCAACAAAGACACCCTAAATGATTTAGAGTTACTTGATTTGGATCAATTGCTTATTTAATTAAAAAGTGGCCAATTCAACCCCAAACCACGTCTTTTTTTTCTTTTTTTTTCTTTTCTTAATTTGTGGCCTGACTCCCTGTTAAGGTATTTTTGAACAGGCCATGTGTACCCTATTGTGGTGGCAGGCACTTATCCATAGGCTCTATCTCATCCTGCAGGGTGTTTTTTAGCTTTTTTTTTTGTGTTTTCTACTTCTTTTTTTTCCCTTTATTTTTCTCTCTCCCCCCCCCCCCGCCCCGCCCCCCGCCCCTGCTGTTACTTCCATAACAACCAGTGTGAAATTCACTGGGATTTTAATGTCTTGATTAAAAAAATAACCCAAGTCCAAGTCTCTGTGAGCAATATGCAATTGGAAATTTGGTTTCTTAGTCAGAGCTTTATCTTATCTTTCTAAATCAAAGCCTGCTTTAGCAATCACTCCAGATTATATGAGCTTCCTCTTAAGTCTGATTCAGACTGGCTATGGGTTTTGAACTTTGGAAAAAATAATAAGGTATCTGTGCCTGTGGGTGTACATGGGCGACTATGGATGATGTTGCTGGAATGAAATGTATCCAGTGAAAACAGTCCCATAGCAGCCCTCATTTCTTGTTAGTATTTTTGTGTGGTCTTCACACACCTCTCAGGTGGGTCTTATCACTAGGAAGACCTGATGAGTCTAAGGGCAAGGTCCATGATCACTGAAATAACCTTTTTGCTGAATTCAGGAGAAGAAGGATTTCATCTGCATGTCACCATTACCAAAATGCAAAAGATGGCCATGAAGTCAGGCAGAAAGGACTGTATACACAGATAGTCTCAGACGATGGCAAACTGCTTGGGCATCCAGTCACCACGGCGGTGAATGGTTGGCCATGTGTTAGGGAACATCAGTAATTTGCTTTTATAACATTTCCATAGATGCAACAGGGTATTGGGTCAGTGACCTTCACATTTCTTCATAAGAAACTCCATCCCTTTCTCCAGCTGAAATATTGATCTCTTTAGGGTAGGAACTGTCTTTTGTTTGAAGTGCCCAGCATTTTATGAAATGACACCTTGACTTTCATTCCCATTACATACTAAAATAAAAACAACCACAGCATATATTCTTCAGGAGGTATAAAATAAAGATTCAAGGTGATTTCCTGGGAAGGCAACATTCTACAGGAACTGCAGGTCTGTCTCCTCCTTGGTAAAAAGTGGGTGCTCTTTGTGTTGCTGAAAGAAAAACTAAAAAACACCCTGCTGTCAGGATGAAAGAAGAAAACTGGTGTTTCCATGCATGCATGAATGTGACGAGCAGACGTGCATCCCAGTGAAGGCTGTTGAGCATAAGTGGATGCGAATGCCAGTGAAGGATTATACTGTAGGTGCAGAATTGCAGGTTTAATCACATGTGATTATAATTGAGTGTGGGGGGAGGTGGGCAGCACTGGTGGTGTAACTGAATGGGGAGTGTGAGGGTGTGATTGTAATTAAGTGTGGGTGTAGCATGCTGAACATAAACGAATGTGAGTGCCAGGAACTGGGTATATAACCAAATGTGAAAGTGTCTGAGTGAGTTCATGTTAATGGAGGGAAGAGGCCGTGATTGAAGCTGAAGGTGAATGTGGATGCGATGGAGCTGGTGTGTGATCCAAGGACTCTCAGAAACCAGGGTGGCAGCAGTAGTACCTCAAGAAATGGGCTGAAATACTGTTTCTGGAGCAAGGGGTGGGAGAGGTGAAGCATGGGGATTGTAATCAAAATGCAGCTTGGGTTTTCTAAACTGCAGTGTTAGCTGGGACAACCCTTCCACGGGTGTGCTCAAAGTCACAAGCAATCTCATTGACTTTACTGTAGCTGAACATGCATGAATAAGTACCAGGAACAAGGACTACAAAATCAGTGGATGTAATTAATGAACCTAATAGTGAATAGTGCTGGGCTACTCTACAAAACATTGACTACTTGCTCACAGAAAATACTATACATATTTTTTCCTGTGTTTGTGCTCCCAGTGCATTTATATATATATATATATATATATATATACACATACTTTAGCTTGTAAGTTTACTGCAGGAAATTTTGTACAAATGAGGAATTTCCAATGACTGTTAGAGGATATTTGTGGCAGAGGTATTTTTCAAATACTTTTTTCACATGTAACACGTGTTTCTAAGAACTAAATTAATCCAATCAAGGCAAAGAGCTAACACATCATAAACTATGCATCTAATCAAAACTAATTAGCGCAGCTTGATTTTCATATATCAAACATATACAATGAACAGCTCATAGAATTGCGACCAAGGTGCCTCAGATAAATTATTTGGAATGTGAATTCAAATAATGAATAAGTTGTAACCTTTAATACCATGTGTGAATCTAAAAAGAAGTTGAATTAACTTAATTCTTTTTTGCCCCCCTCTAAACTAGTTGTGCAGCTCTAGTTGTTTGTGTGCCAGAATGATTGAAAATGATGCTACCAGCAACATTCTCATCGCCATTTACCAATGTACGCAAGTTTCCTATTATTTTCACCTTCCTTTTAACAGCTTCTCATTGAGACAGGCACACACTTCTCTTCACATGCCTTAGGGCTTCTTCACAGTTCAGAATTTACCAGAATAGCTATTCCAGAATTCTGGAATAAAATTGGCTACATGGGGGCTTTAATTAAACAACTACTCGGGAATCATTATCCAGAAATAGTACATTTCCAGGAGTAGAAAACCTTTAGAGGAACAATGAGGCTCAGTGAGTATAGACATGGCAGGGGAAAAAAAGAAAAAACACAGTGTTTTTTCAGACTTACTGGAACAGCTGCTTTGTCTCATTTTAAAAATATACATAAATTGGGATAAAGAGGCATATTCTGGTTGTTTACTAAAGAACTGAAGTTAATCTCACTAGATTTTACTTGTCCGTAAGGTAGGCAGCTGTTTAAGTTGCAGAAGTTGCCTCTGTACAGATAGAGCTTCATCCAGCACCTGCGTGATTCTATCCCGACATGAGTATCTACATAGGCTGGATGAACATCATCTGTAAGTTTTTGTTTCTCAAAGGACTTGACAGGGACTCAGAAGACTCAAAGGAGATGGCATGAGTTAATGCACTAAGATGCCACATCTGATACGGTTGCTAAATTAGGTACAGATAAATGGTAAAAAGATGATTGTTACTGCTTACTTTATGCTAAGAAGCCCTTTGAGTTATAAAGAATTGCACTTCCCCAGAAATCTCATTGCTACTGCAGACTTTCCTCTTTCCTTGTCCTGTGTCTTTGCATAAGTGGATTTAACTTGCAGAATGTAGGGGAGATTTCCTCAGTTTGACCTAGGAGGATTCAGTGTCTGTGGCTTAAAGGGTAAAACATCAGTTCAACTTTCACAGTATCTTTAGGGTCATAGATGTGCTCATCACATCCACTTTGCTCTGACACCTTCTTAGCTGCTTGGTCTTGCTCTGGTTTCATTTGTAGGCTTTGATGGGAGGAATACATATTTTCTACTGATAGCAGAGGATTTTTGAATGTAGCCTCCACATTCAACACTTGCCACCATTTGTAATATAGCGGCAAGTCTAGGATGCAAAATAGCTATCCAAAGGGAAATTATCTTCCCTTTTGTTTCCTCACTTCTGGTTTTACAGTGGCTTAGTCACAGCATGAGGGAGTGAGATTCTTTTTTTTTTTTCAAAAGTAACCTGGTGGTTTAAGGGACTTTGTTGGGATACAGGGGCCTGAAATATTTCAAGAGGAGCAGGACACTGACCCCAGTCACCCTCTTCTTGGGCAAACGCAGCTCTTAGTTCAGCTTTGAATAGAAGTAGGCATGAACTGTGACACCACCTGTTATTCACCCACCCTGCTCAGATCAGAGCACACATGTGGGACTGGGACACTTGGGGTCATTAGATACACCCCACTTGTGAGTCTCAGGCAGGTGGCACATCAGCTCAGCTCAGGATGGTGGAATCAGGATAGTTCTCTGATTCGTTACCTGTTGTAGACATGAACTCTTGGATCATGCTCCCAGCCTGGCCTGGGATGCTTCTCACTGAGCATCAAGCCTATGGTGTCTGATTCAACACCCATCTGTCACTGCTAAACCTTTCAGTGACATCAGTGGCCCAAGACTGGGGCCTTCAAGTGTAAATTTTAAGGAATGAATCACAGCACACTTCTATAAAGGTTCCTGCTGGAAATGACTTGATTAAAAATAACACACTTAGGAGAGGTGTTTCAGCTGCAGCCAGACCTCATTAACAGAATCACTCTTGATGTTCTCCTTGGCAAGCCTGGCGTTAGGTCTGCTTCAAACCTGTTTATGAGGTTGTTTGAGGTTTGTGCAGCACACAAGATCTACAGTTGGAAAAGTGTCATTGCATGAGGCTGTAATCCTTGCTGTGGTCAATGTGTTGAGAGTTTTATATTTCCTGACTGCAGGATCTTTCCATAAAGTGAAAGGGGGAGGCGTATTATTGTGATTAACCAGCTGGTTATTAAAACTTCTGGAAGCCATGGTGAAGCTTTAATGAGATTATTGTGTCCATAAACTGCAAAGTTTCTTCTGCTCTTTCTTATTATGGAGAAATGAGATGAACTGCCCAGGCCTTTCTCAGGCCACGTGAAAGGTTGTTAGAGACCATAACTCTGGGTGTGAATGGTGGCAGTGAGACAGGGAGAGGCCTTCCTGATGCACTCAGCAGCTGAAAATTTGTGAGGTGTTTTTTCCCCATGGTGTCCAGAGGTGTAAACTGCAGCAAGAGTTTTTGGCAGCTGCACTAGAAACAGGGGCAGGATTCCCTCCTTCCTTCAAATCTCCCTGGTTAACCCACAGGCTGAAACATGAGCAAATTTTCCACAGGCTGGCCATGACCCATGGTTTGAAACCACACGTGATATTTATAGTCCATGCTTTGGCAGAATCCTTAAACACCTACACAACATGTGTGACATCAGCCTGACCGCTCAGCCTATGTCCCCATAAAATCATAGAATACCCTTAGTTGGAAGGGACCCACAAGGATTTTCGAGTCCAACGCCTGTCCCTGCACAGGACAACCCCACAGTTCACACCGTGTGTCTGAGGGCATTGTCCAGTCTCTTCTTGAATACTTGAATACCCAGAGCCATGCCAGGCTCCTTTTCTATCTTGTAAGATTGACAGAGCAGCAGTTTTCACATGATAACAACAACATTTAGCATTTGTATAGAACAACACCTATTTGTCTTGTTTTCCAACATAAACAAATTCATTGCTCTCCCAGGTAGCAGAATAACATGAAGTGGTGCACAAGGAAGAGGTTGAGTGTGGCTGGATCTAAGAAAAAAGAGTCATAACATCAGTCATAAGAATTTCTTGGCCTTTCTGTCTTGATTCCTCCATTTCTTGTACTAACTTGAAATGAAACATAAAAAATAATTATAGGCCATCCTAGCAATTTCCTAATATTCTCCCTGTTTGTTAATTATATTATTCTATATCTTAATTTCCTCTTTTTCATTGCTCTTCCATATTTTTTTTCTTTCCTCCACTTTATTTTTTCTTTGCTTTTGTAGACTATTTAAAAAACCCACAAGATGGCATTTAGCCAACTGTCATTTTGCTTGGAGATGTGAAAAAGACATTAGAAAAGCTTCACATGAAAGTAGAAAAGTATGTCACGTTGTGTCCCTTCTGGTGATCTTTTCTGGACATCATTAAAAGAAAGACCAAAAACCAGTAGGAAACTCAAATGATATTTATAGCATAAGGAGTTATAAGTCCATCCTCCACAGCAGACAGCTTGGAGTTATGAGGCCCCACTTACTTGGCACCAAGCCCAAATGGCACAATCTAGTCATATCAGTATCCATATGGGGCAGATTATTCTTCATTTGGGTGACTTTGATGCAAAAAAACAGCCAATATCACACCTTCTGGTGTCAGGCTGGCAGTACACAGTGCCTCCAGTACCCAATTCTTTGTAATCGTACCAGAAATTGTATTTTTTCAAACAGATCAGGAGTGAGCCTCTTCAGTAGACACCCTCCGTACATCCTAAGGTGCTACAGGTCCTAGGAGTCATGCAAATGTTTTTAAAGCCCAGATTAAACATTTCTAGGAGAAACTGGTGTGTGGTCTGTTTTATAATGAGTGCAATAAAAATTACCGGATCCAATTTATCCCTAACAAATGCAAAGCCAGAGGTGAATCCTAGTTTTCAGTTGATACTGTAGCAAATATTTTTTTTTTTTTTCCCTTTTTAGGCATCAGCTCAACAATTTCTGTTTATTTGGAGTATAAATGAAGGAGAAAGGATGTTGTTAAATGAATAAGCCATTTAAACACAGACATAATAAAAACACAGAGTTGGCTATTAAAGTACTCAGAAAAGTAGTTATGAAGTCTGATTCAGCTTTCATTTCAGTCAGTAGCAAAATTCTAATTGATTTCTGTAGGAAGAGGGCCTGGCCTTAATTTCTTCAGTCCTGTCCACTGTGAATTAATTGATTCACATTGCTGCCCTCTTGAAGCAGCACAGCCTGTTACTTAAATTTTCGTAGAGGAGGACCCACCCTTGTCATTTGGGATGGACCAGAATCAGTGTGTCATAAGACCTCTTTCAAATATGTAATTTTATTATCCCCACGTGTGAATAACTTTCATTGTAGAATATGTATGGAAAAACAGGACTTTTTTTGGAAGTAATCAAGTCAAGTTCTGGTTATAACCACATAGGGTCAATGAATTAGTTAGCAGAAACCTCATCACTGTAGGCTGTGCTGGAAACACCCACAGGTGGACATCTTTCAGTTAGGGAGGGCTAATGGGCAGGAGTCTTTCATCCTTCCTGCTTTGACATATTTGCAGTCATCAAATTTATATTGCACATGGTCTTCAACATCCTCAGTCCATTGCAGGAGTAAACCTACTTAATTATACACTGTTCATTATCCAAAAAACTACAGAGTTCCCCCATCTCTTATCCAACCATATCCAGAGAAACGGCTCATTTCAAGCATTCTGGGCCTGGGACATAAGTGATTTGACTGTCAGACACTGGTGACAGGGTACTTTACATTAAGAAGGATCTCGTACAGTAACATTTGATAATTTCTATTGTTCATTTGTATTGGCCGTGAGTTGACATCAAACATTATGTTTACTCATTCTTCTGACACCAAATCTCCATGCAAAGCTAGATCCCTTGTGCTTTGCATGTATATGGTATAAGTGGTCTATAAGGAGTCTGTACTGGAGCCATTAACGAGGATAAGAAACATCCCATGCTTATGGCAGCTCTACTTGTAACCTGCTGTAGACATAGCCCTGCTTTGAGAGGTGGCTTCATCACCCCTGAGCCTGAGATGTGATGAATGGACCTTTTATATTGGGTGAGATAATCCTTTACATTTTTGTTTGGCCAAAAGGCCAGTAATCACTTTTCCAAAGGGAACTCTGGCCTCATATCCAGCCACAGGGTCTGATGAGGAAAACCACATTGTTTTGTTTGCAAAAAGTGCCATAGGGGTTCTTTGTTTACAGAGATATTGCAGGACTTGTCTGGTTCACAAATTGTAAATATATCTCAAAAGTGGAAGAGTTCTTCAGTTTTGCTCCATCCTCTCCTTAGCTTGGCCTCATGTGTTCATCTGCAAAAGACCCGAGCAGCCAGTGTTCTTATCAGTTCTACAAACCCAAGTAGCTTGGGTGCAGATGAGTAAATAAGTGTGTTAGAAACCTTCAAGAATAAGACATGAGGTGGTGATGACCTTAAATCACAAAGTTCAATCTGCTGGTAAGGGAATGGGGAGTCTGAGATGTTTTAAGAGGAAGGTTCTCACAGAATCACAGAATGTTAGGGATTGGAAGGGACCTCGAAAGATCATCTAGTCCAATCCCTCTGCCGGAGCAGGAACACCTAGATGAGGTTACACAAGAAGGCATCAAGGCAGGTTTTGAATGTCTCCAGAGTAGGAGACTCCACAACCCCCCTGGGCAGCCTGTTCCAGTGTTCTGTTACCCTTATTGAGAACAAATTTCTTTTCAAATTTAAGTGAAACCTCTTGTGTTCCAGCTTGATCCCATTACCCCTTGTCCTGTCATTGGTTGACACAGAGGAGAGCCTGGCTCCATCCTCCTGACACTCTCCCTTAATATATTTGTAAACATTAATGAGGTCACCCCTCAGTCTCCTCCAAGCTAAAGAGACCCAGCTCCCTCAGCCTTTCCTCATAAGGGAGATGCTCCACTCCCTTGATTATCTTTGTTGCCCTGCGCTGGACTCTATCCAGCAGTTCCCTGTTCTTCTTGAACTGAGGGGCACAACAGGAGCTGTAGATGGCCCAAAGATAATCCTCTTCATCTCACTGTCTTCTGGAGCCACATGACATTGGGGGTGCCTGCCATTGCAGACCCTGTGTTTCAGGTGATGTTAAAGGAGCGTGTTTTTTTTTTTTTTTTTCCCCACAGCCCTGAGGCTTCCAGGGAAGTTCTGTGTGTGGACACTAATATGCTGCCAAAGATAATTATATTATCTCTAAATTCTCAGGGCATTTTTGGTGCGTGAATAAAATCTGTGCCTCAGATTTCCTATAATACTGCATTGTTCTATTAAACCACTATGGCAGCGATGGTTGTCCCACAACAGAAAACATCTTCATGAGGAAAAGGTGTTTTAATTGATGTATATAGGGTATGAATACCTTCCACGCAACAAAATCATTGGTCACTCTATGGGACTGGCTGTTTTAGTTCATTATCTACATACAATATATGTTAAAGCCCATCAGCCCCATCCCTTCCTCCATGTCTAACAGCACAAAATTATTCTACAGGTTTCTCTTTTTGTTAATTGGCAGTAGCTCTGTAATTATGAGATAACCGCTCCAAATGAAATATTTGGGATTGGGTTTGAAATATTGTCTCTTCCTGCTTGCCTGAGGGATTTATGCAAATACAGAAAAAAATGTACCCTAAGTCAGAAGATTCTGTGGTCTTATCCACCTCTTCCAGGACTTTATGAGCAGGAAGGAAGGTTAGAGCAGTTTTTCATTTCCTATGTGAATGTCAGAGCTTGGAACAATAATGGGGTCTGGAATTGCTCTTCATAAAAACTATGTTGAAATTATCAGTAGAATGGAAGGGAAATGCACCAGGTGAGATAAGAGATCGAAAAATAATTTTCCTGTTACAAAGCAGTTTTCTTCCTTTAAATGGCATGAAGGGCTAATCTGTTTAGTATCCAAGCAAGCTATTTATCTGGTAATTTATTTTCCTGCAAATAAGCCCATCTGATATTATTAGGGTATATACAGACTATATATGCATTGTTTTATTTTCTTTTTTATTTTTTTCCCCCCTTCTTCTGGTTTCAAATGCTGAAAAAAAGCTGATTATTTCAGCTGTGCAGCTGACAGTCACTGACTGTAGGTCAGACCGCAGGCTATAGATTAGGACCTTTATAGGACTCAACAGTGAAGAGGTTAATTTTAAGTGTGAACTTTAGAAGCCCCAGCTGACTAAGTTTGGAAGAAAAGATGAGATGAGTTCAAAGGTTAACATGACTTAAGTATCCCAGGACAAGGTAACTACAGCACCTGGGAGACTGTGGTTTTAAAATAACCCCTAAGCATGTGAAATTAATAATAATTTGGTTGGGCTTTTAAGCTCCAGAAGTTTCCCATAGTCAACAGCTAACACAAAAAGTGTGCTGTGCCTAGGATTCAGATGCAGAAACTTTGACTTTGTAAGATTTCCCCATTTTCTGTTAATAAGAAACCAAACAAAACCAAATGCCATAAAAAGCATGCATGGTACATTACAGATGCAGATAGAATTTGTTCATATATATACTATGTATACGCATATATTAATACATAAATACATGTGTTTAAGCAGAGGAAGAGGAAAATGACAATGAATCATTGTTGAAGAAAAAGAAGTATACTAGCAAATCAAAACTTACTTCTGGGAAGCATAAATATGAAAAAGCAGTATTTATTACTGCAACAAAACTCATGAGATTTCTAAAGAGATACCAAGTATATGGTGGGTAGGTTAATCTCATGTAATGTTAAATGTCTAGGCAGTAGGTACCTAATCCAAGCTAGTTGTCTGAGCTGTTGATCATCTCTCAATAGTCAATAGAAGCAAACAGAATCCTCCAGAGAGTGGTTTATCTCACTTATATTAGGATGGATTAGGCCATTTCTAGAGATTTGCATCTGTCTTCACTGACTTGAAGAGGAATTGATTTAATAGTGTAGACAGATGTCTAGGTTTCTGATGGCTAAAGTTAGGTGAGGTGACTTCGCTCTTCCTGTGCTTCCAGGTTAACAGCTCCAATACAAATAACTGCTTTAGTGTTTGAGGTGCATTATCTTAGATTGCTAATCTAAATATTAGAAAGCCAAGGGCTTTGAACTACTCAAGCTTTTGTACACCTCCAGTCTTTTTGCATTAATTACATTGCTATAGTATTCTTCTTCATCTGTCCTTTATCTGTCCTTCATCTGCCACCATTAGCCAAATTCATGATGCAGGAGGCCCCATTCACACCACTTGGATAATACTTAAATCCTATGCCTAAACTTAGGCACTGCCTACAGTCCAGTAACAGATGAAACCAAGCATGCAGATATATAAAGTATCATTCAGAGATAAAGAGAGGTGGGATTTAGCTAGAGGTTAACGCACTTCAATGTTGTTTCCAGCATGCAGGTACCTATGGGCTCTGCAAACATCAAACATCCACTATGGCAAGTCGCTGACACTGTCACTGGAGCATAGAGAGGGTGTCAGCTCACACTTACATTCATTTTTCATCTGATAATACAGAAACTCAAAATGAGAGATCAAATGTAGGTTACTTTGTCCCACTCCTGACCCTGCAAAATCCTGTGCATACAACATTGTAGCCAAGTTTGTGTAGCTCCTACTAGTTATCTGCTGCCCACCTCTCATTTTTCTCTAAATAATACCCGGAGTTATGTGTGTCGCTGCCGAGTTAACTACCTGTCTTACTCATGGTGTCAGGTCCTCAAAAGCTGGACTTACACAGACTGTTCCTAACTCTGCCAGAGTGAGTCTAGCTAAAACATCGTGACCCTGAAGAAGATTTTGATCCCCCTGCCCAGAGGGTATTTTCAACCTAAAGAACTATTATGTAACCTGAGATTTGGTGTGAAGGAGGAAAAAGAAGGAAATAGGGACTTATCTTCTGCTCCTGCCACCAGGCACAGGCAGTTCTGCAGGGAGGAATACAAAATTTATTGTACCAGAGGAACAAAATGGAAAAAAAGCTGGTTTGTGCACTGGGATGGAAGACTTCTGCTCCTGTCACCATGTACGCGCTGTGCACCGAAAAGTCATAGCATAAAACATGCACATAGTCCCTGGAATGCTCTTTATCAGTCCTGATGGTGCCTGCTACCTTGCCGGGTAACCTAAATATCGTCTGGATCACCCTGCCGAGTGAGTACCTGCTGCTTTTCGTGATGCTTCTTTGAGGTGTTTGTAGTAAATGATCTGTATAAGGTTCTAAGATCTGGATCTAAGTGCAGAGCAGCACAGGATCTATGAAGCCCTTATGGACCTGAAGTGAAGTGGTTAATCATGTTTAAAAACAGAATAATTAGTGCACTTCAGAAAAATGCACCTAAGCTTTATGTATTTGTATTCAGAAGCAGCTAAACTGAAATCAGCAAAGTGGCACTGGTATAACAGCAACACAAGCAAGATCAGAAACAGTCACCAAATCTGTTTTTTAAGCTCCACTGAGCCTTTATGATAATTCCCATGCAAATCGTCCAGGATACCTTGCTTCTAACAGGCTTTCTCTGAAGCTGCAACATTCTGCAGTCTATTTCTCCCAGGCCTTGGGTTTTCTGGCGGTGCACACATGCTCACTGTTAATAAAAGCAAATGGCTACAGGGGATTCTGAATCTTAAATTTAATAACGGGTAAGAGGTAAAGTAAACAGTGACTTTGCACCAGTGTGGAGGATTTTCCAATTGACATGCCGATGGTGAAGTGCAGCTGAGCACAGACCTGTGCGTTACCTGATCATTACCTGATTTGTGTGTAATGGTAGAGAAGGGGAAATAGCTTTTCTCTCTCACCCCCTTCTCTTCCTCACTTCAGCCTCTCACTTATTGCACCTGTGAAGTCTCAGACTGCCTTTTTTATCCCCTTTTCTTTCTTTCTTTTTCAACTCTCCAGCTACTGATGAAAAGGGCATTTCCAAAGCATCCAGGATCCCAAGAGCACTATGCTAGGAATAAAAAGCACAATGACTAGTCATTCCATGGCAAATATCACTCAGTAGGAAGCAGGAAAACTGATGCAGTAAATATGCCAGTAATTCTAATCAATATGCCCCCTTCGCATGTCAGGCTACAAATGCAGAACAAAGTTGGTTAAAATGCACGTCCTGGGACATTTTAACATCTGGAACTTTTTATGTATTCATGAAGACTGTGAGTCAGATTCAAAAAGCTGTTTAAACAAGTGTGTTGATACACATAAGGTTTACTGTATATATAGAAAAAAAGCATCATTGTTAACATGTTTTTTTGTATCCCTGCCAACCTCCTGCCAACTGGGGATAGAGTGTAGGTTGTTGGCATGCATTCCTAAAGCTCTCATTGGAATGGAAACTTCCCAGTGCTGGTTCAAAGGTTAGCTGGGTGTTTGATTTAAGCCAAACAGCCTTAGAAAACAGGGATTTATTTTTTCATCAAAATGAGCGTTTATGTTGGTAATTCTCACGTTTGGTTTTGGTTGTTACTAGAGATGTTTATTTGGGCTTGAAACAAGTGGTCTGGTCAACTTGGTACTAAAAGAGACTAATTTAATTTGAGTAAGACTTGCATTATAGCAGTAGCTGACTGTTTATGAAGGGATTAAGCTGACTTCAGGTTGGTTGTCTATAGGTTAGACACCTAGTCCTGGTTAATCAACCATCAACCTGTTTTAGGACTGAATGAATCAGTGTCTGGAGGTTCCTATCTCTTTTGCACTGAACTTAAACACAGAAGTTGGATGATGGGTGCCTAACGCAGACTTAAGTGTGACTAGTGCCACTAGTAATAGGTATTAATGTATAGTAATATGAGCTTCGTGTGTGCTTCAGAAATATAAACACCTATTGAGAAATTCCTCGTTCTTTAAGAAATGAAATTTAAGTTTGTCTCCAGATTACTTTCAGCTTTAATAAATGGGAGTGAAGCATCTATTTATTTTAAAACCACGTACTTTGTGGAATGCAAAGCTACTCTTCATTTCGTGAACCCTTCCACCAGCGGCCATGGTGACATGCAGCCTTACATATCCACACGTTACTGGTCAAATGGGTTGGGACAAAAAAACTGTAGCCTGACCCCTGTGGTGCACTATGTGTCTTCTTGGGGGTAAAGCAGGAGGCAAAAAGATTTAATTTTTCCACCCACTTGTTCTCTAACCATAAGGGACTCTGTGCCTCAGGGAATCCATCGGGTAGTTTTCTATCCAAGAGAATGAGTTTGAGCTGTAATTAATTAATTAATCACTGTAAAGCACTCTGAGATTTTGTAAGAGTTAGAGGCAAAAATGCTAATACTCAGGTATATAGCAATAATAAAGATAATGCACACGTAAAAAGAAATATTTTTTTTTATGAATGTGTTTACAGTATCCTCATTTAATATCCATTTGATTTGATTGCCCTTAAAAAAAACTCCTTAGTCAGAATGCTATGTTTTGTTAGCTCCTTGCAGACTCATAATATGTAAAATGTAATGCATTTGTTCTTAAAATCGCCTTTTTTTTTTTTTTCTAAAAAGAGTAGTTTTTAATCAACAAATCTTATTGTAAACATTCTGCTGGAAGATGTTTGCATCCAGCTTTCTGGTTAGAGTTAAAAATGTTAAATTATGATTCAGTGCTTTTTTAGGGTGGAATTTAGGTGTCTACAAGTTAGAAGATTAAATCCAAGGAAATCGTTTTGGATTCCCTTTGTATGCAGTGGAGAAGACAAGTAATCCCTGAGATAAAGAGGCCTAAACTAAGAATTTAACACAGTTGAGATGAAAGACTCCCTGGAAGTGCCTATTTTTCTCTCTTAGTTAGGGAACTTGGAATTATTACTGCAGGTGATCACTATACCTTTAAGCATGTTGGTATGACTTAAGTCACCAAGATTTTAAACACGCTCAGGTAAGATGAATCTCACATATGGGTCCAATTTTTTAAATGAGGCAATACAATGGATTTCTCTATTTGACCATGTTTGATTTGAAATAGTTATGTATGACTTCTTACCACAGAAAGTGGACAATCTTCAGTGTAGTTGTCTTTGCAACTAGATGTTGCTGATAGCCATAAAACACTTAAATTATCTGGAAATTAAAGCATATTAAGGATTCAGGACCCACATCCTATTTAAGATCACAAAGAAAGGCAGTGATACATGAGAGGGTTGGGTCTTGGTCTCTTCTCGACTCCACTTATATTATAATCATTACCGTTCTTTCTCCCCGCTGTCTGAGGAACTTTTCAAAGCTGCTGAGCATCAATTAAATCATGCTAAAATCCAGTGGGATAGCAAAGTACTGCTGTCAGAGATTATACTCCGAATGAATGATGGGATTTTCAGAGGACTGCAAAAGCCCATTGACTTTTCTTGAAAGCTACATCTCCCACTGTCTTGAGGCACCTTGATTTTTTTTTCCATGACTTGAATATTGTTGTAGGCCCTCATTTTAAAGGTAACTAATGAAAGGCTCATGATTAAAAAAAAAGGCTGAATACCAGTACTTTAAACTATGGGTCTCATTTAATCTATTTTCAGTTGGGCTGGTAAAATCCATTTATTAATACACTGAGGACCTGAGTTAGTGTCTTATGTGTTGGTCATGATACCTCTGAGATGCTTCAGGATATTTCAAATGACTGGAGTTGTTGGTTATGACACAAGGCACATTTTCAACAGAGGTTTTTTGGAGTGGAGGATGGAGACACCTGCTTGTTGAAGTCTTGTGCTTGAATTGTGCAAAAAAGGTCTGATATTCCTGTGAGAAGATCATGTCTTCAGAAATGTCTTCAACATCTGCTTCTCATCCCATCACAAATGCCATCTGTCTTTGGGACGCTTTGGCATTTCCAATTCCAGTCCCAGCTTGCAACCAGCAGTAGAAGAACATTAGATGAACTTGATGAAGTCTGGTTTGAGTTTAGGTGTAAAAATGGCTGAAGCTCATCTGCTTTATATCTGCTATGAATTGCTGGCTGGTCCTTTTCAGTCAAGATGTTCAAATGAAGATTATGTACATTTTTAAGTAGATTGTGTAGGGGCCTAGAATAGGGGCTAAGTTAAAAGAACCAGGAGTTACTTCTCCCTGTGACTCTTCTATAAATCTCTCATTATCAAAATAGTGCCTCATTTGTGGTCTTGGATGGCTCTGCCTTGAATGAGTCATATTTCTTTTGATACAGATGACTCATATCACTTCTAGTACAGCCCAGGCTTGATCTGTAGAAAAGCTTAAGAGCAAAAAAGCTGCAGCTAACAGGCCATGCACATGCTCTGAGTTTCTGATAATCAGACTTTATTTAATTAAGCTTCATATCTTTCTTATGAGGTAATTATTATTATTGTAAAAGTTATACCATATTACAGAAAAGAAAGAAAAAACAGAGGTATTAAGAGATTGATGAAAGTGATGGAGGTGTTATTGTGAAGATTTGGATTCAGAAGTGTCTGCCTCACTATTTCTTGAAAACACACAATATGCTTTCCTAATGCAAGTTGTAGATATATATTCAACACATCCAAGAAGGGTCTTCATTTAGCTTCTGTCACACACTATGTCCTGATGCAAGGACCACAGGGTGCTGTGTGCCTGGCTTTGGTGATAAAACAGTTTATATGTGCCTTTTTCACAGACAGTGATCAGGAAGCAGAGATATGTGGCTTGGTGAGGTTTTGCAAGTAGAGACAATGAATAATGCACTTTTTTTTCAACCTCTGTTCCCCCTGCTATCAAACTTAATGACTGTAGTTTCTTAGCCTGCATCCTTCATATGATAATTCTTTTCCTCTGCCAGCAAACAGGATTGTCCTGCATTTATGCTGGGAAGGAAGGAACGTTTTTTGATTTAGACCTCATGGTTTCTGCACTCTTACTGCATAGGGCTAAGATCAAGTATGATTTCTGCACATGAAGAAACTGCCAATATTGCAGTTTAACTGGACACAACCTTCAAGAGATGTAAATATACTTCAGGTGAAAGAAGCTGCGAATGAATCTCAGATGAGGGAATGTAGAGTCAAGTAGTGTTTTGGGATGGTTTGATAATGTGACTCTCTTTGCTGATGTAGAACCACAAGGGAAGATGGTCTTCACAGCTGAACCTGGCAATTAAAAATGCATGTTCTCTTCAACTTTTTGTGTTTCACTGTGGACCTGAAATCAAACACCAGAAACAAGTTTACCTCAAAAAACCAAAACAAAAAAACCCAACAAAAACAACACAAAAAGACCTGATCCTGTATTTATCATGACCCTGTGTAAAAATAGTCAGTATCACATACACCTGAAAAAGACCTACACCTTTCATCATTAAGGAATCACATATTTTTGTTTTCTTCTTCAAGTGTTTTTTACATAATTGAAACAAAAATTAGCCTGAGAAGCCTAACAGCATTTGACTTAATGATTGCTCTGATGTACCAGCCATTGTGATCCAATATCAGATTTCATCCCATTTACTCCAGATTAATTATGAGGACACCTTCAGAGATAAAAGTCAAAAATACATTAGTTTTAAATAAGAACAAGATACATAAATGATGTTGTCATAACATCATAGAAAGAGAAAACATCTTATTGAATAGCAAGCTGTGATCACCTGCTGGATCACGTGGACTAAGTTGGCTTTCCCAGTCCAGTTCCTTGCTTACCAACAGGCGCATCACAAACGCAGTCATTAGACTCCCTCACATTGTGGAATATATTGTCATTCTGATTCTAATGAAACAGATGCAAAGCCCTTTTTCTTCTATCTGTGGTTCACCGAAACATCTCAGAAGGAGCAGGCAGACTGGAAATTTGTAGAGAGGTTGTATCTGTTCGCATGGATAAGCAGAGATTAATTTTCCAGGTCAGCATCCTTTTGCAAAACATGTAATCTTATTGAAAAAAAAACAACAAACAAACAGAACAAACTTCTGAGGGCCTTGAAACAAAACATCTTTTAGGCAAGAAAAATACATCCTAAAATCAAGCTATAAGTTAAATATCTAAGGAGATACAACTGTAATTAATTCAATTATAAAGATGTAATCAATACGTTGACACTTTCTGATTTGACAAGGATGATTACTGGATCACCATTTATCTTCCAGGTTTCCCAATAGTCGATGCCTCTAATAAAAAGTCCTCTTTGACTCCTTCCCATTTGGTGTTTTAGTTTGTTTGAATTATTAGCTCTAATTTTGTCAGACTGGAATGTTACAGACTGGGCTGCTAGGATACTGCAAGATTCATGGGTTTTGGATATTGTATCACAGTAAAACAGCTGGAGGGGAGGGGAGAACCGGTATGGTGAGTAATGGCAAATGCATCCATCACAACAAAGAAACTTCTATCAGCCCCACTGGCGAAACAGTGAGTTACTGAACTATCAAGGATATCAGGCTGAGGATTTTGAAAGATAGCTAAATATACTTTCCCCTTAGAGGAGTGATCTTGCTTTGGACTGATTATGCTCGTTGCTATCAATGATGACAATGAACAGCTGTGCTCGGTGGTAGCTGCTTGTAATTTCTTTGCTAAACATATCCGCTCACAGGACAAATAGATGTGTTTTGAGATGAGCAATAAAAAAGGACAAAAAAAAGCAAGATGTACAGACATATCATACTGTCCAGCCATCTTTGAAAGAGGTAGCTACTTTTTGACTGACCTAGTAGCATCACTGAGTCTATTTATACTGTCTTCTAAATTTTGTTGTCAAGATTTTTAGCAGTGAGGTACAATATTCCCATAGGTTAAAAGAGCTACCACTGCACAGAACTGCCTTCTAGCATAAAGCCAAATCATGAGCTCTGTCAGCTCATAGTTTGCCACAGAATAGATACCTTTCTTCAAAAACATATCAGTGTCTCAACTGATAGAACCTGTGTCACAACTGGAGCTAATGGCAGAAGTCTCATTGACTTAAAAAAGAGCAATAATTTAATCACTTAACACATCTCTGAGGTTTCCTCCAGTTGTGGTATGTCTTTGAAAAATAGTTTTTGCAATAGTGAGCAGGGTTGAAACACCTAAAGTCTGTAAATTTAATGTTTCAAAAACTTATTTTCCATATGTTTGAACTTGGATTTGAAATGTCAGGCTAGCTTTGGTTCATAACTCATCATCTTGGTTTAATCCTTTTGTCATCATCATTACAATGCTTGATAGGTCTGGGGAAGGCTATCATAAATGGTCATGTTAGTCACATAACATTTAGATGCATATGTAAAGTCAGACTGGAGAACTGTAAGGATTTCTTATTGTCTCAAAAATTATATATTTAAGATTGTAAGTCACATCTATTATTCTCTTTTTTTTGTTTTCCATTTCAGTTTCTTAACTGAGAGTAATAAAGATTGCAAAATGAGGGAAAAATATAAACATGATGGAAACACAATGGAAACAGTAACGAACACATCTCAGAACGTGGAAAAAAAATAACTAAAGAAGATGTGCACTAAAAAGTGTGCACCGAATATCTCATGCTTGAACTCTGGTGTCCGGGGAGTAGTTAAAACACAGTATTGAAAATGGAGCAGTAATTATGAGAATTGAGCTAATAAAGGGTAAGTATATAAAAATACAGACTGCAAAGAACTAGTCCAAATAAACCAGGGAATGAAACCGCTTAATGCATCAAGGCTAGACTCAAAGATACACACAGCACAGGCCAGTAGGAATGGATGTATCTTTGTGAGGGACAATTGGCCTTTAGTTAGAATGACTTAGAACCCCTGAAACCTGTTCCCTCTTGGCTTTTGCAGTGACTAGAATAATCTTCAATCCTATGCCTTTAATGACCTGAATCAAGGTTTTAAACTACATTGAGATCAACAGTACCTTGTTGGTTTGAAGTAGCCACAGTCTGTATCCAATTTGAGCACCCACTGCTGCAGGGGAAGAATGGCTGTCCTCTATGTGGGAACACAGCTGATGCCTTGTATTATTTGGATTTCATGCAACTTTGGTTCTGGACTTTTCTCCTTGATCTCTACTAATTTTAGAGCCCACACAAGATGAATGGGAACATGTTAAGATATTGTTTCCTGTGGGAATAAGCAAGGGGAGAGAGAAAAAGATGGACATATACAAATTGTCTCTTGTGGGTCTCTAATTTGGCTACAACACTTTAATTTAATATAATGATGGGTTGATTCAGGCTGTTAGTAACTCTGAAGGATCAGGTTATACTCACAACATAGCAAAAGGAAATAAACTTTTACAGTGCTGAATTGATCACTACAGCAAAGACTTCAACTTGAGTTTATTCCTACCAGCTGCATCAAGAACTGGTGTCTCATGATTGCAGATTGTATATCATCAGAAACTACTCAGCTCTGTCTTAAGCTCAGTTAATACAATATTAACAACACCTGACTGAGGCACCTGTGAGGGATCAGCTTTTTGCCCTCATCTTCTTGAGGTGGTGGAGGCAGTGGTGAGTTCAAGAATTCTATCATCCAAGTCAGGTTATTAGATATGACATAAAAGACATAAAAGAGACTTGAACTCTTTGAATGGTATATCCTACATAATCACAAGTGGCACTAGACACTTCAAGTGAATTAGCACAGACCAAATAGTTTTCCCAATAGGGAGTATGGGTCTACCCATCTCATTTTGGGTGCTAGGAGAGTGTAAATCATGCAGTTGGTCAAACTGTGCCAGGTGGCAAAATGATCCTGGCATGACTCTACTGACTGTATTGCTTATATTTGTACTGACAATGGCAGCAGAAACACCTCCTGCCTGTTTAGACATCTCTATGTAGACATCAAATTTTGGTGTCTTAATCTTGAATTGAATCCCACCTCTGGAGCAGGATGAGGGGCAGCTGGGGGCAAACTCCTGCCCAAGGCATCAGGTACCTCTGGTGGAGATGGGGTCAGGGTCAGGATCAGGCCCAGTGGAGGTAACTGGGATTAGACATAACTCTGGGATGGGCAGGCAGGGCCAAGGGCAGGTCTGCATGTACTTCAGTTCCTTTCAAGAGGAAATCAGCACTTTTTCATGATCTGTCCAGTCTGGCAGATGTTTGAATAAGATATTAATTTGTTAGAACTATGATCTCACAGTTAGTCTTAACTGATCAAACTGCTCTACTGGATTGTAGTATGATGACCCTTCACATGTACCCACATATCTTCTTCCTTTCTTTTAACATTTTGTTGTTGTTGTTGTTTTTGTTTGTTTGTTTGTTTGTTTTATTTTTTTTTTAATTGAAGAGTGATCTAAATGGTTTGCCTGAACTTGAGTTCTCCCTTTCTCCTCTTCCTCTTAAGTAAGATCAATTTGGTAATCCAGGGGCAGAGCATTATGGTCTTGGATGAAGCTGCCAATTTTTGAGAACGTATGTGCTTAGGGTGACTTAAAGCAACAGTGAGGCACAGAGTTTCAATGTAGGTTACTTACTGTGGTGGAATTTGTCTGGATTCTCTGGGTATTTAATAGTGCTTTTATTGTTGCTGGTAGTAAGGAATTATTCAAGGAAGATAAGAAAAAGGAGGAAATAAAAGCTAAAATAATTCCTACAAAGCCCCACTAGATATCCTAGGCAACAGTGAGGAAAATAATAGAAGACTAATAATATAATTTAAGCTCTGTTAATGAGAATAGGCTCTTCTTGTAATTATCTCAGCAACACCTTCTCTCTCTCTTTTTTTTTATTTCCCCCCCCCCCCCCCATTTACCCATTACCTTTTAAAGTTAAACAGCATCAGCACTAAACAGAAAAAATGGGGATATTTCCTATCTGCAGTCTCTGAGTAGCAGTGCAAATAACTGGCATACTTCTTTGGATTTTGGAGCTGGGATGTAATTGAATTTCAGAGTACAAATCTGGATCTGAATTTCAGTGGTAGCTCTAATACAGGATTCAAATCCATCTGGCATCAGAACATATAGTTTAGATGCTATGAGGAGATAACAGAAAGTATCAACTCTGAAACTCTCAATAAGCAATAATTAATGTTTAAGGCATACTAATAATCTGCTATCAAGACTACAAATTAAATTATCTATTTAGTTTACCTTTATGCTGAAAAAAGGAAGAAATTTCAATCTCCCTTCTGTGCACTAATCTCAACTCTATGGGATATTCAGAACTTACACCACAATAAGTGGGATCGCATGCCAATCCATTAATATCACTACAGTCGCTCCTGATTTATATTGGTAGTAAATGTTTTTCCACATCACTAAGGGATGCAGTTCTATTTAAGACAGATTTGTTTCACTGGACATGGAAATAAATTCCTCCTATGAATACTATATTAACAAAAAAAAAAAAAGGCTTTGCCTCCTTTCCCTTCTATTCCCTGCCCCCTCTCATTTTTGTAATGCTGAAGGTAATGAAGCAAAATTTGTTGATACAGATCTAAACATGACAATTCGGCAAGTTTTATTTCCTTAGTTCAGCTGAATTTGTTACTCTCATACAGTTCTGTAATTGCCTTTTTTTTTTTTCCTCAGCTATCAAGTTCACACAGGTAGAAGAAAGACAGCTTTAGATCTGAACTTGATGCTGGAGGTCATTGGAAAGATTATGCAATATGACTCAAAAAGCTTTACAAACTGTTCAAATAGCAGAACACTTCTAGTACAGTGCAGCAACATAAAAGTGAAACCAAACAAACCCAAAATGTTTTGCAGTTACTGACAAGATTGTGCACTGGCAGAAAACGTGAAAGAATAACAGGAGAAGAGTGGTGGAGCTTTTCTTTCTCTTTTTTAAAAATTTTCTTTCTTTTTTTTTTTTCTTCCCCTCTTTCCCCCCTTACCCCCCCTTTTCTATTTTTTATTTCTTTCCAATAAAGCAAATGCATCTCAGTTTTTTAAACAACTGAATACATGTCCACTTCCCCTGCCTTACCACTTTCCTTTGCATTGGTAACACCAGTAAAAGATAAAATAACATTAGTACCAAGTATAAATTAAATGATGGATGTTACAGTTCCCTTTTTCTGAATCTAACTCTTTAAACCTCAGTTTAGAAGCTTAAATGTGGAATGAGGGACTATGTCCTGTTTCTCCCTGCTGGGTTCATTTAGGATAAAACCCAGGCTGTCCTGCATTTTAGTTGGAGACTTGCACACAGTGGGGGTGATTGGACTTTCTCTGCCCAAGGCACAACATATGCTACTTCCCATCACTTTAATAGGCATTAGTTCCGCAGACAGCACTGGTCAAATGTACATTATTCACAATCACTTTAATGCAAATATGCAAGGATGAGAGAGAAAATATGTCACAAAGAAAGAATCAGCCATTTCTGTCCTTTTTTGATTTTCTTCTTCCATCACTGCATCTCTTCTTTCACCACATCTGCCTGCCTACATATATATGTATCCATGCAATCACTGCTTTCGCTGGAGGATCTGGCTGATTTTTTTATGGAGCATCTCAACATTGTTGTTTCAAAGTGTTTAGATGTAAAATATCAATGTTATACTTTTTTGAAAGGTTTTGTCTTGTTATTCTTAGCACTCACAGGAGCAATGATTTCTTTTTCATTGTCAGCCTCTTCATTTTTGGAAGGGTCATCCTAATAATTGTTTATGTTATTTTTGTTCTGCTGGATCCTTTTGTGCATCCTCAGAATGACCTGCAACTGTAATAAATAAATCTTCCTAATTAAAATATTATCACCAGAAACCCATTGATATACGTATGTAGAGATAAGGAACAGTTACTTGTCCTTTGCATTTGCACCATGACTTCTTTACTTCTTTTTTTTAGACATGTAAATTACATATAGGGCTCTGTGGACTGCCACTGTGCTATAAAACCCATTACAGTACTGTGTTATAAATGAGAGCATGAAGATTTTCTTAGTACCCACCTGTCTGCCTGCCTGTCTATCTTTATTTCCTTTTTATGGTTCCTGAAAAGATAAGAAACAAGTGATACTTCTGTGAGGATCTCAGGCAAACCTAAAAATGTAAGGAATACAATACAGCAGCTTATTCAGAGTATGATGTTGCAAGTCACAATATTTAAGCATTTTACTAGTTTTCTGTTTCTTTTTATTATTTCCCTGCCAAGTACAACCTTTCACTCCCACCCTGCCAATCCATTCATGCAGATATAAAAGTTTTTCTAAGTTATCACTATCACTATCACTTGTTGTTATTTCTTTCCAACCAACTTCCTACACAAGTTCAATGGATGTTGGGGCTGAGTATTGAGTGTGAATCCAAGCTTATCAGGCATTTGATAAACTGGAAAGATGTTGCTCTATGGCAGCCAAAATCAATCTAACCTTTGGCTGCCACAGTGTTCCTTAAGAGAGAGGTATTATTTCTCTCCACCTAATACTCAGGGACAGTGGTAAAATCTCAGCCAAACCCAAAATGAAGTATAGTATATCAGTTCGTGAACTGTATCAGCACAACCGGAGTTACCAATCCTGGGAGGTTACATGCCATACTGGAAGGCTCTTTAATGTAACAAAGAGACAGAGACATAAGATCTAGTTACATTGTAGCTGGATAAATTGAAACTTCAGATTTCTATCTGATAGCTCCCCTTATCCATCAGGATAACTTTCCAGGAGAAGCAGTAGCTTCTGCAGGTTTTATTTCTTTAAGGCTCTTTGTCTTTCTGAAGAAGACATTCAGGGCCTACTACAGGTTCTTGGGGTCATGGCAGGAACTTATCTGGGATGTTTTGAAGTTAATAAAATATGCCAAATGACACAGAACATTGTGGCATCAGAAAGCCAAAATTATGTGTTCACCATAAGACATGAATTAGAAAAAAAAAAAAAAAAATTGTTAGACGCTTAACTGTGAAACTAAAAATATATATTTTAAAATAGATATATTCCCATGAAGTACTTTAATTCAGACATAATGATGTTTTATGAAGAGAAAATATTCCCCTCTCTCATGTGCCACACATGCACACAATGTTTTCACTTTGCTAGTTTCATTAGTGTCAAGTGATTAGGCATTAATTGCAAAATGTAACATTGCATCAAGTTTGCCTTCTAATAAGTGACTTTTAGTGGCACAGTGCAGGACCAATGACTTCTAATTAATGTTCAGTTTTGTCCTGTAAAGTGTAGAAGGAAAGACAAAGCAATAGATGTATGTATGTATGTAGGAACACAGATAAGACTTTTGGCAATCCATGTATAGCGTTCCTTAAAAAACTACCCAGTTCCACATAAAGGATTAAGCCGTGGCAACATGATGGATGAAACTTGGTTATTTTTGATTTTTCAGTGTTACTTTATGGTAACCTCACTAGAATCAATGCAGATTTACATCACCAGAAAGGAAAATAAATAAATAAAAAAAACCCCAAACAATTTTGCTTTTATTTTTTATATGTCATCAGCTTGTACAGTAACACAGATCACAATCAGGGCTGGCCCAATGCCAAGTACCAGGGAGTCCTGGCCAATGATCTATGTGTTTTCCTGGCCTAGTGAGATAAATTGCATCATTTTCATAAAGAACAGCAACAAGGAGCAAAGTAGCAAGCATTGCATCTGGACACCTTAACTTAGCCTAAATGATCTGATACCCAGTTACATCTGGATTAGATAAGAGCAGTTTTTTGTATTATTTCTAGAAATCTTTGTCCTCTCTGCATGTATAACAAGGTGTTTTATTGGGTCTGCCACTATCTTGCAGAAAAAAAAAATGAAGGACAATCAAAATAACAATTGAAATTACTATGCTCCTGCTCCTCCTCCTTCTTCTGCAGCTATTTGTTTTATTTATGTTTTTACCAATACTAGAGGAGTTATATGAGTTTTTAAAAAGGTTGGAAATAGCCAAGCATTGCTTCCCCTTGAAGCAATCACTTCATGGGCCACTTTATTTCATATCACAGTGTTATTACACAGTTCAGATGTCAAATATTTACACTGTATGTTTTTTATTATTAATAGATTTTTCAATTGGGAAAGCCCATGTTCTGTGAACTTACCAGGGCTTTATCTTTTCTTACTGGTGATGAGTGATTTATGTGGACAGCTCCTATTAATGCTAATGGAAAGCAAATGCATAAATCTCTCCACAGTAGATAGATAACAATCTTATAAAAGTGGTCCAAGCAAAGCATGTTTTTGTACGGGGTCTAACTAGCAATTAGCATAAAAGATTGACATCAGCTCTAATTCACTATTTATACAAGTACTGTTAATCTAAATACAGAATCAAATTAATCCCTTCTGTAACTCCAGTGCCTGCTTTGGAATTTCAGCACTGAAGATTGTGACCTACCCTGTCTTATAAAGTGTAAACTAAATATAAATGCACAGGTTTTGAGGACTAGACTCTGATACCCTGTTCTGTCAGGGGGAGCCTTGTTAATTAAGCCAACTTGTATAATTCCTGTTACCTGATGTGTAAAGCCATTTTAAAATTGAGATTTGTAAAGGAGGCTGAGAAAATTACATGCTTTTGGTGGTTAGGCACATAAGATACCATCAAGAAAACAATATATTTCAACAAAGTCCTTGAAGAGCTAGGACAGGAAAAGGGTGATTTGAAAGGGCCTTTCTAGAAAAATTCTTGCAGAGAAAGGAGCCAAGGGTTGGGAAGGGAAAGGAAAAAGAACAAAGTAAAGGCACCAGCTTTTAATCAGAAAATCAATATTTTTAGGTTGGATTTCTTTTGTTGAGAAGTGTTTGTTTTTCTTTAGAAAATACTGCGAAGAAATAACAATATGAAAACAAAGTCTCATGGGTATTCATGTATATAAATAGTTAATGGGAGACAGTAAACAAGACAAACCCAGACTTTTCTGAGATGATAACTGGACATGGCCCTGAGCAACCTGTTCAAGATGACCACATTCTGTACAGAAGAGTTGGGGTAGATGATCTTGAGACACCCCTCAGCTATTCGATGACTTTGTGAACCCTTTGGGCTCAGTTCAGTTGCCCACACACAGGACCTAGCAGCTTTTGAATGGTAGGTTGGAAGAGATCCTCAAGATCAAGTCCAGCCATTAACCCAACAGTGTCACTAACCCATGTCCCTAAGAACTGCATCTATGCATCTTTTAAACCCCTCCAGGGATGGTGACTCCACTACTGCCCTGGGCAGCCTTTTCCAACACCTGACAACTCCTTCCATGAATGGAAATGTGTCTGTTGGGTCAAATATCCTGTGTCTGACTGAGTTCAACAAAGTGTGCCTAACTTCTTGTATAAACTGGCAAATACATGGTAGCTCTTCTAGCCTTTGGTGATCTGTGGCTCAGAAATCTGCATCTTTCTATTTATTAGTTGTCAGTAGACTTTTCTGACATTTTCTACCTGTCTCAATATTTTTTAACAGAGGAGACAACCTACTTGAATTGATGATAATATTCTTTGTTTACAGGTGTATTTCAAAGAGACTGGGTCTTGATGCTAAAAAAAAATAAGAAAAAAGCAGAACTAAAGAATAGTCTTATAATCAACCATCCTGTTTAGTGCCCTGGTGTTAACATACAATTATATGCTCAGTCTTCAGAAGCCATTATACACCTACTGCAGGAGCTGGTCACTTCTGAAATCTACCATCTCATACTCTTGAATGCCATCAGCAATTCATACTCCTTATGCGCCTTGATGCACCTCACATTTTTATTTTAAAAAGCAAAACAAGTTATTCCAGAAACACAATGACAGAGAAAAACTGAGCTGCTGTTTTTCCTTTAACTTGACTGATGTAATAAATTGGATGGATCTTTTATCTCTACATATACCTATAGAAATGAGACTGTCACACAGTAATGGAGCAATGGCACACAGCCTGTCACAGCTTACATTCAACTGTACAAACGGGGTTCAGAAGCTTTCAGAATGAGTTTATCTCTTGTCTCCCAAACTACCTTTTAAATTGAAATTTATAAAACACAGAATTTACTGTGAGAGACCTATTCATGTATCAAATAGAGTAGCATCCATCCATAGAAAGTCTCATGGAAGGGGAGATTTGTCCCCTTGTTCAGCTGCCTAATTTTGATGATGTCATTGTGGAAATTTGTCTGTGTACTTGGTGCCTAAACTCTCATTGTTTTCAACAGAAATCTAGAGCTCACTTCAGTCTGACTTGACATACTTTTTGGTGTCTCTTGAGACTTCCAAGGGTCTGTTAGACATCCATGTGGGACTGACAGATATAACACTGGACCTACAGGAGATGCATGCTCCTCTAGAGAGGCATGTGAATGTGAAATGAGACCTTGGGGCATCTCAGATTGCTCTGGATACCTGTGTGGGCAGCTTAATCAAGCCCATTGTCACTGTTTTCAATGAGAGATTCATGCACCTGAGGGCAGATGTCTATGATATAGATCTGTAGTTAGGAATCTGAAATTTAGATCTGTTCCTCTGCTCTAGTTGTCTATGCTACCATTATAATTAATGGAAATCCTGTCCGTAAAAGTTGATGGAGACTGGAAATACCTACATGCATTTGGTCAGACCAGCTACTCCCTGGACTCCACTCATGGTATCATCTGGATCTTCACTGGCTCTGACTCAAATCAGAAACAAAATGATCATGTTTGAGTCTTGTTTCATAAGAAATTAACTTGAGAAGCCTCATAAGAAGAAATAAAGGAGACTGCTAAGACACTGAATGCTTCATCTCATCCCCACATACAGACACTAATTCTGCTTTTGAATCACATTCATCTGCCATTTTACTCACCCCTACTCACACTGTGACAGTTTATGCTGTTGAATATAAGCCTCAAGTCCTTCCCCTCCCCATGCCTGAACATATCCAAATTAATTTATTTAAAACACTAAAAAGTCCTTGGTCTTACATTTTTTAACAGGAGCCTGTACTTATTCTATTAAAAAAATAATCTGTTAGGATGTCTTTAATCAGCCAAGTCACACAAAGGCAAAATAATGACACAGTAACTTCAAGGATCCTTGACTTTGAGCTGCCTTTTATAAGCATGGAAGGCAAAATAAAATAAAAAAAAAATAATCAAAAGCAGTAAAAACTTATATTATTTCTGTCAGTAGCTCCTTTTCAGAAAATGTTGTGAAAACAATCTCTGTGTGGAGGAAGCAACATACTGAGCAACAAGCCGCAATCGCAGGAAGTTCATTTTTTTCCTTGGCGCGTCGCCCAGTGCCATCAGAACTAATTAAAAACAGAGCCACGCTGGTAGGAAGCTCAGTGTTTGGGTTTTACAATAACGGAGCAGCAAACCAGGGGGACGTCTAATGAGAATAGTTTCCGAGTTTGTTTTCTAGCATTGGGCAACTATGTCAATTACTGGAACTACAGCTCAGGGCCAGCAACCATGCTGAGACATGAAAGAGTGTTATTTGCAGTACAGATTGAGCTGCTACTTTGATGCATGTGTTCTGCGTGTCACTTGTACACTGGTGCAGCTCCTTGGCTCATGACTAAATAGGAAGAGGCTGATGCCACCTTGCTCTTCTTGTCTGAGGCTAGATCAAATGTTACGAGACAGGGCTTTCCCCCCCGGATCATTAGATATGCTCCAGTTAAAAAATGAAATATGTCCTCTTGTAAGGATTCTACTTGTAATGAAGGATCTGACTTGCAAAGGGAATTATCAGCCAGGGACTTAACCCTTTGAGGATTAGAGGAAAAGACAGGGTGACCTGTATATTTTAAAAGCAGCCCTCATGACTCAAACAATCCCTCTCCCAAATGAAAATAAAAATAAAGCATTTAAAAGAAACACATGGCTGCAAAATCCCCCATATCCAATTTTTAACCTTACAAACAGACTGTTAATATGATGTCTGTGAAATTAGTGTACACAGTAAATAATTTAGACTTTTAGGATTATTATTAATTTTGAGTGCAAAGAAAACAGAATTTAGAAAGAACAAGAGGCTGCAGCTAAGGAAAAGGTTGCTGCAAAGATGAAGAAAATAACTTGTTCTCCATATCCACTGGGGATAGGATGGGAAACAATGGGCTTAAAATGTAGCAAGGAAGATTTAGGTTAGTCATTAAGTAAACTTTCTAAGTGTAGGTTAGCTCTGACTGGGGAGGTAGTGGAATCTCCATCATTGGAAAGTTTTAAGAGTAGGTTAAACAAACATATGTCATAAACAGTTTGATACAGAAGATCTTGCCTTGGGGGAAGAAGATGGACTAAATGATCTCTTCAGGTCTTGCCAAGCCCTATTTTCTGTGCCTATTTTTACATATTGCACCTGAAACCTTTGCAAGTGAAAGGTATAATAAAATAACAACACTTTGCCTCTCAGGATCAAGCTCCACCAAAGCACTAAAATTAAAGATTTTCATGCCCTACACTGAAATTCTTTTCTCTCTGGTTTAATATATAAACTACGCTTCTGTGCAACAAATTAATTAAAGCCAACAGCAAACTAATCAAAGACAGAATATGGGCCCAGACTTTACAATTAGGTCAACCACTGTTAAATTGTTTGTTTGGTTCACAGCTTAGGCCAGTTGGTGCTTCTCCAGAAAGTGCCTGGGCCTAGGTCAAGGGTAGCACAGTCCAGGGGCCATTCCCAACAGACCACTTGTGTGCAGCAACCTGTTTAGATGTGAGAGAGTTTAGCCATGGATACAGCTACACTGTGCCAGCTGGCTTCAAGGTAGATAGCTGTTCTGGTCTACTTTTATTCACTACTGTAGATCCAGTTGTTTAAGAAGATGAAAGGTGAAGCCAACAAGCTAAACCACAAAACACAGATATCTAACTCTGTGTATCAAGATAACTCTGAATCAAGAACACAGAGTTAATGGAAATAGTTGGGAATAAATAATTTATATGGTCTAATGGCTGAACCACTAATTTGAGACAGTGAAGAACAGATTTCTTATTCATGCAGGAAGACTATGGACCCATCATTTCTGTCTCAGTTTTGATAACTGAAAGCCTTCCCTGCAAAGAAGGAAGCCATCTTTGCAAAGTATGATGAGATGTTCTCAAAATTATGGAAGAGCTGTCTGCTGTCATCATTGCTGTTACACAGTCATGGTAACTGGGATTAGTAGGCTTACTACCCATTGTAAACTAGTAACTCTAGCCACCTAACTTTTGAAATAAGTCAGTCCTTTTTATTCAGCCTTGACACAACATTTTTCTTATTGCTAAGTAAATGTTAGTTATGTATATTTTGAAAGTTTCATTATTGCTGCAGTTTTGTTTGTGTCCTTGTTGCTTTCTTGTGTTATACAATTGGCATTTGTTTCATGTAGCACCTTCTGGTGTCTCAGGCTGAGATCCAGAAACATGGGTAAGATACTAAATAACATTGTTGCAGGTTCACTGCTGTAAACTTGCTTTGTAGTGTATTTATCAACAGTGCTATTGGTCACTGGTGTCTTTCTCTTGACTCTGTGTGCCACCTTCTGTATTGCCCTCTGAAGTCCTACTGCATGCATGTCTTCTACTTGTGCTACAGGCAACACACAAATCTCTTTGCTGTGGAGAATTGCTATCAGGATGGTAATCACTTTTACTAATTATACAGTTGCCATTGACTATAGAGAGAGCCTAGGTTTAAACCTCATTGTTTACAGTAGTTTCCTAACTATACATTCAACTCAGACAATGTGAATCCTAGTTGATGTCCTGTTGTGCTCCTAAGCTATTTAAGCTATATAAGCTGTAGTGGTTTCAAATTGGGTCCATCTTTCTGAAACACCCTGTATAATAATGAGTAAAGGAGACCCTTTGACCATGACACCAAGTTACATCTAGATAGTGGGACTCATCCTTTTTTTCCTGTACATGTACTGTCACTTCTCCTACCTTAGACAGGATTGGTAGAGCAAACCTGTAGGTACTCTTTGAGCTTCCCAAACATAACAGAGTGACTGCAAGACAAATTGTGTTTTTTTCCTGAGTCAATTTAGTCTTCCAGTTCTACTAACAAAACCTAATAACGTCAGAGGGAATCATATGTAAGTGTATGAGAGACTCATTTGTATCAGACTTATTTTGTCTTGAACAGCATATATTGCATGTTATCTTAACGGTATTCAACCTCACTATTTTGTCATCATACTTCTGTTCCAGCATGAGATAATCAAAGACATATTTCTCTGCATTCAAAGAAGTTGAAAAACTGTAATTATTTATCATGACTCAGTTAACATAACATGTCCATAAACCTCTGTAACTTACTCATACAGCCCAATGCTTATTCTTTCATTGCGTGTTCAGCTCATTTGTTAACTGATACTATCTCATCTATGTCAAGAACTTTGAGCAAAGCCACAGCTTTCATTTAAACAAGAAGTTGATCTCTTGCCTGTATGTTTGACTGACCTTTTATTACTTCAGTAAAGGTCTGGGTCCCAATTCACCATGAAAGTAAACGGATACAATTGTTTTGACTTCAGTGGAATTGCACACACTTAAGCCAACGGTGAATTTGGACCTCAGTAACTACATTTCCTTTTATAAGGCTGGTGGATGAGTGCTTGGGGAACAGTTAGGTTGTCAAATAAAAGCAATAGCTATATCTTTCTAGACTATATTTATAGTGTACTCTTCCTACCAGGCTTTGCCCTGCTGAAGCCAATTGTTCCAGGTTTTATTTCTGTCACATCAGAGAGAATGAGAAATAATTAAGGATGAAATATGAGGCATTATAAAAATTATGTTACTAACTGATTGCAGTATGATGATCTTGGTGTAAAATTAAACAGAAGGCAGCTGAAGCCGTCCTATCTTCCCTGGTTATGCTTGCTTTCTTCAAATCATGTTGATTACTGTGGTTAAATCAGATTGCCTTTTTCTTTCTTTTCCAGCTGACTGCAGGTCAATGGGGAATTTGGCTAAGCCAAAAAAAAAAAAAAAAAGAGAGCTTTGCACTCAATTAAAAGTTAAGTATCAGGTTGAACCAAGCAGTGGCTTGGTTTCAAAAGGCTCATTTCTCTGACTATATTTAATGTAGAAAATTAAACACTATCAAAGCTCAGATTCAGGCACCAGAACTCATTACAGTCTCTGGTACAGTTTTCTTCAGGAAAAACTAACACTGTTTAAACAATTCCCAGACACAATTCACATATTGGGGTGGGCCTGAAATGATTCCTAACAAGGAGGCTAAATGCAGCTACCCTAATTTGGGGTAAGGAGGGTTTGATAATATGGAAGTGACTAGATCATGCAGTTGGCCAGAAAGGAGAACCTGGAATTGCTTTATTTACTGGTATATATGTGAATTTTATGTCTGAATTCGGATATTTGGGCTCAATCCTCCTGTCTGTTTACAGAAGCGGAGTATTTTAGCCACTCAGGGCAGAAGCCTAATCACAAAGTGGTAATTTATCTTTGAGGATGGATCCATCTGTTCTCCCAGCTTAAGCTGTTCTCCTTAAAATATGTAATAATGTATATTGATTGTGCCAGGGAAAGAGAGACAACTCATGGTGTTCTTTTATTGGCACAAGAATGCTTGGTTTGCATCAATCAAGGCAAAGCATTCTGCCTATCCCATCCCATCCCATCCCATCCCATCCCATCCCATCCCATCCCATCCCATCCCATCCCATCCCATCCCATCCCCTCCCCTCCCCTCCCCTCTCCTCCCCTCCCCTCCCCTCCCCTCCCATCCCCTCCCATCCCATCCCATCCCAATCTTTCTCGTATTCTTGACTGCAGAAGTAGATTTGACTCATGGCATGGTTAGGCAAAAGTTCTGGTCTGAGTGAATCAAGAGGCCCTCAATAATCCCCTCCAGTTATTTGGGAAATGTGATGTTTCTCACACATGTTCTCCTTAACCATGTGTGAAGTCCAGCCATCCCCTATGGATGTCCCATACCTGAAATTTTTCTCAGCTTCTTACACTGCTACTTATCACAGCCCCAAAATAGGACGAAAATTATTCTCTTCGTTGTTTATAGAAAAAAAAAAACATGACTAAATGTCTAATTTGTAGATGAAGAAATTTAGATGAGCTCAATCTGAGTTGATGTATCTCTTCCGTCATAATCAGAAAATCTTGCTTTCATTCTGCCCGGGTAAACCCAAACCCAGAATGGCTGGGAGTTCAACACTGAGGCACTTCAGCTAAGTATTCAAGTAACAATTGATCCTAGACCTGGAAGCGATCTAGCCATATTAATGTGATTTTAAGACAACTCTGAGCCACCAGACAGGGCTTAGTAACTCCGGTCTGACATCATGTTTAAATAGTTATTTTCTTTCTAGTCCATGCAACGCTGTACCAGTTCAGGCATGGCTGCACTGCAATTTATCGTGTGAAGTCTTGCTGAACAGGAGAGAAAAGTGACCCTGCAGCTCAGTCATTAAAGATCTCCAGTTTTTTAAGACATTGATTCCTATAGGAAACTCATCCACTCCGGTATGTGATAATGATGTTCATGTTACTATAGATTTCAGGAGGCTCAGGATGAGCTTTACATACAGTACTTCACAACACATTGACTCTTTCCTTACCTTCTCTGTTCCCCCACAGTATTAAGAACTAGCATAGAAGCAATCTGTCTGTGTAGTTCAACTTCTAATGAGCATTTGTCTATTATGGTAAGAGAGGGTCACCAACACTGCCTTTCAGTTTCACTTGCTATGGCAAGAATAATTGCCTTCTCACTTTCTTTTTTTTCTTTTTTTTTTTTTTTTATTTTTTTATTTTTTATTTTTTATGTGTTATCAGACACACCTTTTTCTTCCAGTGAATATTGTATTTACTTATTTTAAAAAACAGACTACTTTTCAACAAGCACTGTTTTCTGAATTATGCAAAACACAGAAATCAGGCTGGTGCATGTCCTGAATGAATCAGCTGTTGTGTTTTAAGAACATGAAAGATGTGTCTGAGTGAAGATAGCTTGATGGAGAAATTCTGCGTTGCCATTTGGTACCAAGGATAAAACCTGGAAGACAGTGATCAGAGGAAAGTGGAAAAGGGAAGCACAGTCTTGTTGGCAGGCAGACGGAGAACTGGATACTGGTGTGGAATTAATTTCATTTAACTTTGCAACATACATGTTTCTTTCTCAGTCATTTGTCCTGAATTCCCTTCACAGCTGATCACCGAGATAAAAGAAACCGTGCCCTAGAACAGCTTTTTGTAAACTCTAACACCCTATTGTTCTGCATCTGGGTTGGGGCTACAGGAACAGTTTGTCCAGAGAGCTGGTAGATGCCCCATCCCTGGGAACATTCAAGGCCAGGCTGGACAGGGCTCTGAACAACCTGAGCTGGTGAAGATGTCCCTGTTCATGGCAGGGGGTTGGATTAGGTGACCCTTCTGACCCAAACCATTCTGTGATTCTATGATCCTATAAAAAGAATCTGGATGACTAGCTCAAATTCTTGCTAGTTTTGGTAAGATGAATCCAAAGTTTGATATCTAGCAACAGATCCAAGGCATGCAAGTGAGAAGTTTAAATTCAGGAAAGGTGATAAACTTGAAAATGTGATCCAAGAAAGGAAGCAATAGAGACAATAGAGCAGACAAGGGAAGTGATTGCTTGTCAGAGTTTCAGTAGTTTAGGGGACAAGTAGCAAGGTTTAATGTAAAGCACCAATACTGTCCAGGCAGTGTCAGACAAGTTGAACAAAACAGATTGAACGGACTGGAGTTCGACCAAGGGTTGGACTTGATGATCTCTGAGGTCTTTTCCAACCCAGTCGATTCTGTGATTCTGTGAATGCATCATAGTCTATACCTTCTCCACAAAACGGCAAGACAGTCTAGCTACTCCCTGAGATATAAAACTAATTGAAATAATAATAAAAGCCCCACATAACCAACAAAAATCCCAGTCTTCCTTTTCTTTGATGAACTGAGACTCTTGCTTAGTAGCAGAAGAGAGATTTCAGAGAAACATGGCAGCAGCTAGAGTTGTTTGTTTTCCACTGTAATTTTAACCAAATGTTTCTTTCAGGAAAGGTATTTCTCCAAGGACACTGCATGAACTCCAGACTATTTGCAGGAAAGGAAAAAATAGTCAAAGCTGAAATATACAGAAGGGATCGATGAAGACAAATGCATTTGGCTGGCTGTGTTCAATGGAAGTCCACTCAGCTGGCCCAAGGTTACACTTGAGAACACTATGAACATTTGAGCTTCTCTAGTTCAAATTCAGATGAAGGAGAGACATTTACTGACTCTCCATTATATCTTTATGTTATAATTTTAACCTGCATATAGATGACGTGATAGCAATTATCTTCAGTTGCAGTGGTTCATAACCTGTTCAGTGTGGATGGAGTCAAAGCAATAACTAAAACAAAAATGTCTCATTTCTAATGATGCCTCAGTAAAACCTGACCTTCAATGTCTTTAACGTGATGTTGGTCTTTGAAAATAAGATTAATTTTGTCTTGCTAAGAGTCATGCATTTGGCTAGGAATGTAAACCAAAGGAGAATTTGTTCCATTAGTTCTTCAGGACATTTGAACATATCAATGGTTTACATTTGTCAAACCTAATCTGACATTCATCTGACTAGGTGTATATACCTACAATGTAGATATCTATAACACAGGTGTCTATGTTAGAGCTGGTTGGTTAGACCTTCTATAACAGCAATGGAGAGAAGGAGACCACTGTGGTGTGGGGGTTTGTTCATCCTTAGAAAGTGGGTCAGATGAATCATGCCCTTAAAACTGTTTTCTCCCATTGAAAGAAAAGGGAATCTACAGTAACAAGTTTGGAAGGGTGATGTAGACATCAAAAAGTAGGTAAAAGGTGTTTGAATATCTTTTCTGAGATTATCAGTTTTGGGAAATCCTAGACGTAAAGTTAAATCTGTCTAAAAATTTGCTTTCCTTTTTTGTTTGTTTTGTTTCTTCCTGGGAATAGCTATGAAAAACTGTAGGGAACAGGAGGATATTAATAAGAGTGATTGGGAACGTGTTTGTGGAGAGATTGAAAACACAGGGGTGAAGCAGGGAAGTCACTGAGGGTTGCTGAAAGATACAGCAGAAAAACCATGGGATGGCAGATTCCCATGTTCCATTTTTTTCCAGAGGGAGTGAGAAGTTTATCTTGCAGCAGAAGAAAGAAAGAGTAGCTGGAGATGTTATATAAAATTACTTCCTGTAAGAGGAAAACAGTGAAGTGAGTGGGATATAGAGCATGGGAATATCAAAGACAGAGGTGGGAAAAAGTAAGAAATGAAGATCGATTGATAATATAGCAAAGACAATTGGAAAAAAAAAAAAGACTTATGTACGGCCAAAGCCTAGTTCAGACTTGCGATTTCAAGAGAATTATTATCCATAGTTGGTGATATAGGCACCCTTTTTTTCTAAAAGACATAAGAGGAAACTTGGATCCACCTTTTTCCCCCCACCCCCGAATACTACAGCTCAAGCCTGATCAAAGATAGCTTTCCATAGACAGTGTCCAGCACAAAAAGGAGAAATGTAGAAATCTCAGCTGTGCTGTGAGATTGAGAGATTTTTTTAAGTCCAAGAGTGCCTCCTTATAAATAATATCAGCACAAGACAGAGGAAAATCTGTCTCACTGTCTCGCGTTTTCAATTTGGAGATGTACTTTCCTATTTATCAGTTTTGTGCATTTAAGGTTGTTAGGTAACTAAGAGTCTATTTCTTTTTTATTTTACTATGTGGAGGCACCTCTCTGATTCTGACTGAACCAATTCGCCCTCTGATTCCTACAGCGGTGTACATGCTTGCTTATGCCTGTGATTTTATTCATTTGCCTCAGGTATAAATACACAGCACTGTTGCCAGCTCAGTGTACACAAGTTTACAGAAGTAATCCACATAATAATCCAAATGCTTTCAGATTAGTGCGACAGGCACTTTCTTACTTTTCAGCATTGGTAATCCTACCTTTTCACTTCCCAAACCATTATGATTGTCAGTTAGATAAAGGTTGCTGGGAAAAGATAAATTTTCTTTTAAGAGCTGTTTCCAACTTAATTTTACTGCAAAGCTCTCCATAATTTATTTACTGAAGATCATTTAAAAAATTAAACCGGGGGAGGGTGATGGTGGTATCTAACTTGTGTGCATAGAACAAATAAGCATTCTTAGTTTAGTATCTTCGGGACAAATGTTGATATGACAAAAATAATCCCTATGACTGGGAATATGAGGGGCCCTTTCTGGCACACCCATCTACAAAGCCAGAGACTGAATAAGGATATGAGGGCAAAGAATTGAGATATTCTTTGATCCTAAGCACCAGGATATAACTATAATGCTTGGGACAATGTGGGAAAGATTATTATAGTTGCTTCCCATGTTCTGTGATTAAATAAGGGTATCAGTCTCAAAAGCAGACATTTTTATTCTTTTGTTGTGATGTGTCTGTGTAAAGCAGAAAAAAATACTTGCTTCTATGGTGAAAAGTCCGTTGAGAGGATAAACCCATTAATGGTTAATGCTAGATAATAATTGAGCCAACACAAGCATGAGCTAGGTAAACTGTGGGTGAAAGAGCACATTCAAACCACTGAAGGGAAGTTTCCAAAATACTTGGTGTTATCCTTTTCTGACTGAGATTTTTACCGCTGATTTGACTGAGAATAGAATTACGTCAGTCTCACATATTTATGTGAATCACATCCACAAGATAGAACTTGTGCCCATTTTATATGTTAACTCTGGGGATGGCTTCATGCCATGAAATTATTTTTGATATTAACATTACAAAAAATGAATTTTTTCAAATTTCTCAGAAGGCATCTGATACTTTTTAAGAGCTAGGCTGGACATTTTATGTACTGTCTCCTTACTCTCAATACCTTCTTCACATTGAAAAATGCAAATTACCATGCTATTTTGATAGATGTTCCATATTTGTCATTTTAATGACAAAGATCATAAAAAAGAAAGGCAACTGTTCAGGATATACTACCTGCACTCTTCTGACATGCTAATGAGAATGAGAAAGCAGCTAATAGCCAGTCAAAGGTGTTGAAGTTGCAGGATAAGATCCATGCATTGAGCCTTTTTAGAGCATTTTGAAACAAGGTAGAAAATGATTCATACCATCTCCTGAGTATCCTTCAAAAACACAGTAAAAAAATGTAAAGGAGGTAAATTCAAAAATACATTACATAGCCAGAAGTTTTCAAGTAACAGATAGATCTGGAGATGAAAAAGTACTGCTATACTGAACTATATCTGGTAGATATGATGACATTTAACAGGGTAGTTTGATTATTTTTGACGTTTTTAAAAGTTCTGTTTTAAAACATTTTAGGTGTTTTTTAAACTATTTAGTCCACCTCACCGTTTGGAGAGGAGATGACATTATTAGAGTATGTTTCACTGATGTTGTTCCTGCATTTCCTTTCTATTTCTCTTTTATTTCTTTTCTTTGTCCCCGTTCTTTCAGAGATAAATGTAATCCAGTGAGAGCACAATGCTGCAGTCCAATTGTGGACTTTTTTTCTCAGACACATTATTGATACTCAAATAAATGAGATAGACAATGAAAACTGGTAAGAGACAGTGTGATTACAGGTGAGGAGTAATGAAGTGCTTTGTGAAATGTCAGTCAAGAGGTTTATTGAACAGGTAGGAATGAGTGCAACTGGGGCTACATTGAGATATCCTGCCTTTTTAAAGAAATTAAGCAAATAAATCAGAAAAGGAAAAACTGATTGGTCCATGGGACTTTACAGATTATCATTGTTATGTTTTTCTCCAAATAAAGGCTGGATTTTTCTAGGACTGTCCTGGCTTACCCATGAACTGTGCTGGGATATTGTCTGGGAGAATGTGAGCTGGCATAGGTCAAATCCATATAAGGGGGTGTCTTAAAAATTAAACACTATAGAAAGATGAGGACCATGGCTTAAGCCATGCCCAAGCCCTGTTGAATTTACTTGTACAGACAGAGATGTAAACGCCAGTAATCCTAGAGCTTCACAGATTTCTGTTATGAGATAAAGAGTTTCAGAGCTTTGCAAATGTTGTCTGGGTCAAGTCCCATCTTTGCCACCAGGAGTATGAATATCCAGAGAAGTCTGTCTGGAGCCAGAGATACTCAAATGGGTTTTCTTGCTCTAGGACTATGACTTGATCCTAGGAAGAGCCAGGATGAACCCCAAGGCTTTGTGGGGTTCTGGATCCTGCCTTTATATCTGCCATAAAGGGGACACTCTGGTTAATCCATAATTTTTACTTTCAGAAGTGACACTGAAATAATTTCAGTTTCTTTGAGCCACAGAGGGCTTCCCATTGATGTGAAATATTGCAGTGATTTTGTTTCAGGACAATTTAGAAATTTACATCATGTTTAAAGAACACTATAATTTCCTGACAACTCAAAATCCTGCTCTTCAGCCAAATAGAATTGTTTTTATTCCATTATTTGTCACTCCAAAGGTTAGAATGAAGCAGAATACGACTTATTTTCCATCTTGGCTGTATTGTCCCTTATTTGTCAGAAAAAAAAATATGAAAAATTATATCTGATCTCAGGAAAGTTTTTGACTGATTTGTCTCCCCATGTATGATGGGATTTTCACCCTGGGATTCACAGCTGGGGTCTCTTGAGTGAAGAGGCTAAGTGAGGTAGACACACCAGTGCAATCATTGTTCAAAACAAACAAAGGAAAGCGAAGCCAAGAAATATCTTCAGCCTGTTGTCCTAGAAAGGCTGAGACATGAGACATCTGGTCTTGTTCACACAATGTTCTTACAAGTGAATGCTCATTATGTAATTAGATCCAGTTTCTGGGATCCTGACCACAATCTCTTCCCTCACTGTTAGCAAGACTTCATCTGATCAGGTTTTAGGTCTGTGAAACTCTGACTGTGGACAACCTGCAGAAATATTAAAAACTTTCTCCTCCTTTCAATTTTTGTTTTTCTTCCTTTCCTTCTACATCAAAAGAAAAAAAAAAGTGCCCATTGAGGAACTGGTCATTCCAGCAACCAATGGCAGACTGAATGTAGATAAGAAATTGGTCTGAAATCTGAATATGAATTTTCTGTGGACTGTACTGAAGTGATGCTTAAGCTCTTCTGTGTGGTGTAATATTCACTTTCTTAAGACCTCAGTTATTTAATACACTTTTTTGATGCAATTGTGGACACGATCCACTGAGACTTACTCTGGCAAGTTCCACAGACTTCAATAAATGTGTCCTCCTGAGTGAAGTGCAGCACAAATCATAGTATTTCTAAGTCAGACATTTCCTAGGAGGGTTGTACCTTCTGGTTCCTTTTGAAGACCCACACAAGGTGGCTTTAAGCAGACAGGCCTAATAAAAACACAAGAGGTGCTACACTCAGAAAGGCAGTAACTGTGTTCATATTTTTATGTGGATTGATATGACGAGAACACTATTTTTGTTTTGCAATGGGTCCTGCATTAAGCTATATGTCAGACTTGAGCAGGACCTCTTTTTAAAGCTTGACCATGTCCACATCAATATTACTCTCTTCATCTCAAGTAATATAAAAACACCTGCTATCTGTAAAGGCAAAAATTTTTAACCGATACTAGTAATACTACAGAACTAACACAGCTCTTCACTATTGACAGGCAGGTGCTGTGTTGTTCCGGGAGATGACGAGAATCTTTTTTTTTATTCCACTGTCTGGAGGCCGGCAGCAACTTGCTGTATCACTGGAAGAATAACACTCCTGCATGACTAGAGAGTTTTTCCACTTGACAGAGGTTCCTGGAAGGAACGACCATTTAAGCTACCTTCTGTCCCTTCTTTCTGCTGCTCATTTCCCATCGTTTGGGGAAAGTGATGCTAAGGAGTGACCCAGGAGTAATCCTTGGGAAGGGATGATCATGTTATTTAGGTCACAGATTTGAGCAGACAACCTCTAGTACTTGTTTGCCAAGCACTAAGCAAGCTCTAGCCCATAACATCACTGTGCCATCACCTTTATCTAAATATGTGTTTAGAGGAGAAGTTGTTCAATTTTTGGAGAAAGAATAAGTAAGAGAGAAAATGCCTGCAGCATAATGAAGAAGTTGTTGCTCCAATTTTTCTCCTCACTTTAGAATCCTCTGTTGGCTTTAATTAAGTGCTTGAATTAAGATCGTAAGGCAAACACTATTTCATGATTAAAAAAAAAAAAAGAAAGCAAGCTCACTCACCAGGTGGTTTTCTCCTCAGGTGCTCACTGCTCTAATACAGACAATCCACATGGGCATCTCTGCAGGCAGTGTGCTCTCTTTCTGAGTGCTTGGGGGCTCAAAAGAAATGTTGGTCTTCTCCTTTCCACTGCTGTGCCCAACTGTGTTGTGGGAAGACATTTACAGTTCTGTGAGGATTTGAAGGATGTGCGCAACGAGGAGGGAGAGGGAGAGAAGGTGGTTCACAGATTCGTAACTGGGGGCAATGAGATGAAACTGAGCAAAGGGAAAATGAGATTGGATATCTAGACAAACTTCTTAAGCGTCTGTTAGATCATTTATGAAAGAGTCTCCCAGAGGTAACCACAGATGCTCTGTTGGTTGAGTCATTTAAAAGTATCTGTCTAGGTCATCATATGTTCCCTATTACTGCAACATTCTAATAGCAATCACTGAGGCTTTGAAAACTGGGCCAACAGGGACCTGGGGAGGTCATTTTGGCCTCAAGAGATGAATGATTCTACTTAAAACATCCCCAGAAGAGATCTATTAAACAATAACGAGCTACACAACCCCTCATGAGGAAAAGAAGTATTTTTTTCCCACCTTAGAGATAAAAAATCAAAAATACAGGGAAAGTAAATGTTTTAACCAAGCCACACAGAAATCATAGAGTAAAGATGGGAACTTACAGAATAAATGCAATGCCAAAAAACAATGTTCTTTGGTCCAATTGGTCTGTACAAGGAATTGGTGAGCATATTTTTCATGCAGCGCTGGCTTTATTTTGTCCTTCTGATTAGGCAGGTGGACTTCTGGTTCTTCTCATTTCCCACAAAATTTCTTATTTCCTCAGCAAATTCCTAAAAAAAAAAAAAAAAAAAATTGATCATTATTGGTAATGTGCTTGTTCTAACAAATATCCCCACTTAGTGCAAATATAATATATTAATTAAGCTTGTGATTTTTTAAAAGCTTTGGTACTTTGGTACTTCTTTCTAGGGTAGATAACCACCTACCTTGCTTTGCCTGACAGCTCTTCAATGAACAAGAAAGCAAAACTTCCTATTATATCAGCCACAACTAGGAAGAAAATGTTAAAACACCTGACAATTTCTAGATGGACTTTTTTCCTGTTGGGATTTCTTCCAGATAGTATTATACTATGATGACCTTGAGGTGTTACAAACTTTTGCTGAGGAATATGTGCAAACTCCTGTTGATGAACAATCTAGGAAAATAGAGAGAATAAAAAATAAAATTATGCTTTCAATGTAAATTTCTTGCTGAGCCATGGTTTGGAAATTAAGATAAAACATCTGAATATTTAAGACTTTGTTGAGACTCATCAGTAATCTGAAGCTGGTCTATTAGATTTGCCAGCAGTTGAAGAGCCAACATCTGCTTCGTTAATGGAAGTATTCAAGTTATGCTGGATTTACAGCAATGACATGAGATTTTGATATAAGATATGGCTTTTGAAAATCTGTATTTGAAAACCAGTTACTTTGGATGTCTTTGGTTTTGGTTAGCAACATTGCTTTGTTTGCTTTGGTGTGGGTTAGCATGTGTGATCATGATTTTACGAAAATCAAGCACCTGTTTCACACTTGGCTCTCAAAAGAACACAAGGCCAGAGTGATTCCAAAACTAGATTTCCATGCTGCCAGGTTGTAATCTGATCACTGCGGGTATAACTATTCATGCACTGATTACAGCAGGATGGGAATGAACCACTCAGTCTATAAGTAGGGAGAAAGAAGGTGCAGATTCTAGTAAGGGTGGGAGATTTGACTGCCTCTTTTTTTTTTTTTTTTTAATCCTACCTGCTGAAGCCTGTGTAAATCTTCGCACTGAATTTGTTCAGCTTTAATCTATATCCTAAAATAATTAAACTTTTTGTGTACGATTCATGTCACCCAAATTTTCTTGTCTAAACTTTAGATTTCTGTCTGTGAAATACCCCAGACTATCTTTAAAACTAACAGAGAGAAGTAGGAATCTTGTGAGACTCCATTTGGTGACCTACTCTATACATCTCTTTTAGGGAGAAATGAACCCCTTCAGGAACTGCTTATTGCCCTGTGCTGATTCCAAAGGAAGCGTAAGCGGTAGATATAGACAACTCACTTTTAGACCATAAGTTATGTGCAATGTGTTTTTTCTGTCTTTAGGAATCAGTTTATTTCTTGTTGGGTTACACATGACAGTCCTGAAAGCATGGTCAGACATTATTTCTCAGTGAATGAGTTGAGCAGCTCTAATAAAAATACAAGTATAATCCATGCCATCCTCAAAGGCACTCAGAAAATGCATGCATGTCTGGTCCTGACTTGTTAACAACCATAAAGACAGCAGTTGGAAGCATTTAATACAGCTGTATGAACCATGCACTCTCAAACAGCTTCATCTACTATATTTCCTCCCAGTGGCAAATAAAAAAAATACACTATAATTAGGGCATAATTCTGTTAAATTTGTGCAATAAAAGCATTATTAAAAGAAAGAAAAGATTGCCCTTATAGGCTGCTCTGCAGTGGAATCAAGCATAACTTGTTAGAGTTATTTTTGTTATTATTGCATTACTTGGCTATTGTGTTACCCCTGAAATACTGTAAAGGAAGAAAAAGGCAGGGTAGATGGAATTTCAAAGTGACTTCTTTATTCAGTATTGAAATGTCATTAGCTACTTCTGTGAAGAGTGAGGTCTTGGAGGAATGGTTAGCCTTGTGTGTTACTGAAGCTCGGTTCCTTGAGATGAAATTTCCCATTTACCCCACTTGCCTACAAATCCCATCAGCCTTTATGGTCAGCTGTGTCTGGACCCTTTTATCACAGGGTGAGTTGCCTCTTGATGTTTATTATGGAATGTTGTGACAAGGCAGAGAGGACAGAGTGAGAATTAGGGGTCAGGCAGGAAAGTCTTTGAGGTCACAACCAACATTTTCCAAATCTAAAAATATCACTTCAGCAAGGTTAGTGATTTGATTAGGAAGTTAAATTAATCTAAAATCTGCCCCAAGTTTGTCCTTGGCAAAAGTAGTGACACAGACATCCTGCCTATTAAGGGCAGAGGCAGAAAGCTTTAAAAAGCATTAATGTTCAGCAGAACATGACATTTCCTTAATTCCTGGAGAGAATAGACTTTTACCAGGCTACAGAGTATGTCTACACTACTCTTCACACCCTTTCTCTCAAAGCAACACCTCCAGTCTACTGTAGATACAGCAAAGAACTACCTCACTTGGACTCGTGTCAACATTAACTACAAAAGCATAAAGAGTGACATGCAGGTCTGCTAAGAAAAGATACCTCTGCTGAGCTACAAACTCATAGATTTAAATTGCTAACAAAGTCTTTAATAACTCATTAAAAGCTTTATGAACTGAATCTGCAACAGAAATTTTAGGGAGAAGTCCACGTCTCAGCTGAACTAGGCAAACGTGTCATCTCTTTCCATATTATTTATGTATGAGCACCTGAGAGACCAGTGGGAACTTTAGGATGACATATTCCTCAGAAAAAATCTGTTCCTTAATACAAGAGAGACCTTCACTCCTTCCTCTAAACTCTGTGGGTGGGATTCATCTAACAAACGCTGAGTTAGAATTCAGTTTCACAATTGTATCTGGAAAGGTAGTGGTGCCTTTATGTAGGCTGTGTACTGAAGTTCCCATCAAGTTAAAGGAGATCTAATCCATACAGCCAACAGAAATCGGGCAGGTAGCAACCTCATCTTGGAATAGACACCTCCACCTGATCACCTGGAGAGTCAACTAGACTGTTGGCTATGTTGGCTTGGGAAAATATTCAGTTCTCTACACACATTGTGCCATTTTTGGCACTGTAAGATTTTCCATTTGGCCTCCAGTTTCTGCTACAGAACTTGTGAGTCTCCTGCAAGGCTGCTGTCACATCTGCCAGCATTGTGCAGATGTCTCAGGAGTGTTGAAGCATCTCAAACATCACTAGAAGCCTGTGTTTAATAACTAAATCTGGAGCTTTCTCTGAATCTGAATCCTATTATATCAGCAGAGTTCTGTTGCCTTAACTGAGGCTTCTCATGCCATTTGAGGTACTCCAGGATGTCCAAGACATCTGCACAACACTGACAGATATGACATAGGGCTGATGGAAGCCAGCAGCCTTCTGGAGTGGCAGCTGGAGGCCAGAGGGGAAACTTATGAGGTCTCAGATGGCACAAGATGCCTACGTGTGAGTGACTGAATAGATCCATAAGTGTCTATATTGGAACCAGTTTCCTCCAGTTCCCTTTATGGTCAATGGAGAGAAACAAGCCGCTCAGCTTATGTTTCTAAACTTAAGTCTCCAGTGTCATCAGAGATACCCTAGATTTTCCACCTGACTTCTAGATTCTAGTCGAGGTGGACATTGGTCTCCTATAGATCCTGGGACATACCTGCCAGCCTTATATGGCTGTCTCACGTACCCTGGGGCATCTCAAACAGCACTAGATGCTTATGAGTATTACACCCAGGTGCTTTTATAACTTCCTACTGAATTCTCCATGGCAAGGTTTCCCCAGTTATTGACCAACCATAATTCAAATGGACATTTAAATGTTCATTCATATCTGATGTTACTGTATTCCTGAATGCTAACTCTGTTTTTTTTTGTTACGTTGCTTAAATACTGAGGGGCTTCTCATTGCACCACATTGCTGAAAGCAGCATTCTCTTTTGGGGCACACACTGAAATGAGCTAAATGGTGAATTAAATATTATTTACAGGTTTGTTCGTCCCGACAAGCCAGTGATGATTTTGGAAATGGTTATCACTTTTCTGATACACTGGCCTTAAACTAGTTTAAGGTATGGACTCTCCAAAAATAGAGACTCACATTTCCATTCTACAATGAAAAACCCATGGAATTTTTTTCTTGTTTCAAAGCCAGTTGATCCTGAAATATAATAATGATGATGATGATGATGATAATAATAATAATAACAACAACAATAATGATACTTCAATGTTACTTTAAATTTCATATTAGCAATTCAAATTGCATGCTCTACTTTGAAAATACTATATAGCATTTTATAGTAATTATGATGTAATAATTAAATTTTAGTAACATTAATCTTTTAATTCATCATGACATTCAAAGGGAAAATAAACTTGGTCAATATAGATTGTTCATTTGAAGGCTCTTGATCTAAATGCAATGGTCTTTTCTAGTGACAAGCTTTTTCCCAGTTTTAAAATGGAACTTTTGTCCCATGTTAGGATTTTTTACCATCCTCCTTTGTGGCTATATTTCCTCTAGAAGCTGTGTCATGGCCCTGTTTCCATTTGCATCTCCAAAAATTAGTTAGACCTAGCTGGTCTGATGGTTCCTGTTCATGTTTCATACAGGAAAGAAGGACTGTGGCTGAGCACAGATTAGTTAAAGAACATATTCCTCAGGCTCAGCCCCTTCCTAGTAATTCATAGTGATCTGTTTTACAATGTGCTGGATTCTCAGCTGGCAAAAATGAGTACAGTACTCTCCTCTCAGAGTTTACACCAGCCCTGTGTAGGCTGGAGAACTGCAGAGCAGATTAACTGAGCTGGACAGACTGGTGAACAGTTTTAAAGTGCATTTTTTCTTCCTCTCTCTCTCTTTGCATCTGCCAGTTCTCATGGTGCAGCTTTTTGCTGTGCTATCCAGGCTGAGATGTGTCCACAGCTATCATTTTTCACCAAATTGCTGAAGGGTGAAATTTCACCATTTCTGCCAGAAAAAAACAGTTTTACTTTATTTATTTATTTACACACTTATTTTTCCCTCAGCTAGGCAAGTGGCATGGTTTCCCTAGAGAATAAGATCTTCTGTAAGAACACAAGGCCTTTTTTATTCCTTTACCTCAAATGTAAATCTCTTGTATCCCACCTCTCTTTTCCTCCCTGATACAGTCGTGCTATCTGGTAAAGAAGTCTTTTTGGTAGCCAGCAGCAGGATATATTTGTGTAAGTGCATGGTTGGTGGAAAGAGATGTTACTAAAAAGCTAAAGCTCAGTCCTGAGAACCAGAACACCTGGTTTCTTTCCATGGCTCTGTCCCTGTGTCCCAGGCAGCCATTTATCCTCAGTGAATTTTTATTTACCTTTCTGTATTTCTATTTAATTGCAAGCCATTTATAATTTGCCAAGCATGAATTGACAAATTAACTTTTAGCAATGATTTAGTGACTCAGAGAAAAAATGATCTGTGCTGTAAAACTGAAAAATATTAATGAAAGTTATTAATATTAATAGAATGTGTTCTAGGTTTCATTTAATCTATTATTGCAGATCTCTTTGTAGACTTGTTGCTGAGCTATCGTTTAATCTTTTACAGTTCCCCAGCAGTTTGAAGATGCTTTCTTCTGAATCCACAGCTTTTATCCAGCATGAGTGTTTTTTCCCTTAAGTCCCTATCCTACTACATTACATTTCAAACTATAGTACATGGATCACATTATGGGCTGCTGTGACATACAGGCCAGGATGTAATTCAACATGACACATGACAAGCAAAGATGTGTTGAAATACCTGAGACTATTAAATCCATACAACTCTCTGTTTAAGTTTTTTGTTACCACATAAATATTCTCCTAGCTGACCAGTGTCTCAGAGGAATAAATATCCCATTAGAGGAAAAAACAAGAGCCCAGGTGTTTCCCAAATATGGAGTTAATAAAGGCAAAAAGGGATAAAACTCACTTTTTTTGTACATGCTATTCTCATGTTAGAAATAACAAAACCCAGCAATAATGATAAAAAATATACAAGTTTATCTAATCATGCTGAAGAGAGATAATAGAAAATGCTGGTAACACTGGATATTGGAAAGATGTAGGAATTTTTCACAGTGAAAAGACTGAAGAAGAAGAAATGAAGGGAACTTTGTTGAGAGACTGTTGGAAGACTGCTATGGTTGTTGAAATGAAACTCAAGGTACAAAAGACAGTCAAGATGATACTTAGATACAACTTTCCAGTCTTCTGATATTACACTGTAGAAATAATCTGAATGAAGATAGATTTGAGGGAGTCAAGCAGAAGCACTAAGAAAAAAGCAGTGCAGCAGGTTCATGGACAAGGAATGAGATGCTGACAGAATGGCTGAGGAAGTTGGAGACTGGGAAGGTGTCAGGTAAGAAAGAGGAAAAATAGGTGATAGGTAAAGTACTGTAGACTATCAGTATGACAAAACCATTTTTTGCTATAGATCAGATTGAGCTGTTGAGAACAAAGATTTAAGAAATTGTGTGATTTTTCAGTCTGTGCTTCTTGTGAATTGGAAGTAAGATGGCTACGGCTGGATGGTTCTCCAGAAGCTCTTTGAGATGAAGTGCTCTTCCTAGTGGATGAGAATGGATAACTGGAAATGAAAGAAACGATGAAGGATGAACACATTTGTTCAGTTCTGTCAGGAACTGACGACAATCTCAGCCATGTAAAAAATAAGAAAAATGAACAGTATTTGTGGTGTGACGAGGTTTGCCAGTGGGAGAAAAAACAACAACATTATGAACATTAACTAGTGGGTCTAGGGCAAAGTCACAGGTCTTTCAAAAAATGGTGCTGTTGTGTATTCTGAAAGAAGGTTAGGACATTTTAAATTCACAATGTCTGAAAATATTGTGTTTTTGTTTTGTTTTGTTTTGTTTTGTTTCCTTTCCCTTATCATCTCAAGTGACAGAAGAATAGAAACCAGGAATAACAGTGAGCCATGTTTATTATGCACGTGAGCTTTGGTCCCTGACCGGATACTTTGGTCAGATGTTGGTCCTTGCTGAGACTGTTTTGCAGTTGGAAAACCAGTTTAACCATCCTCTTGGGAATTTCTTCTGGGTGGGTAAATCTCCAGATGGTGAAGAGCAAGCTCAGTAGTTCCTATATGAATCAATCTTTGGTGTCAAGAGCATAAGTAAAATGACACTATCTGGGACATTCCTTCAGACCACACTTTCCTTGTCATTAGAACAAATTCCTTGTTGTACAAGCAGAATGGTGCAAATTAGAGTAGCTTTGGAAATACTCTAATTTATGCCATGACCGAGTCAGGTTCTTGGTGACATGAGGCATTTGAGGATGTCCAAACATAAAGTCAGAAAAAAGCTTTCGTAAAACTATCCTGTTCTTGGACCAGACACAAATTACACTGGAAAAGGCAGTGTTCTGAACTCTGAAGCTATCCTTGGAAGATTATGTTTTGCTTATTGTAGTAACCTACAAAAATATGATGCTGCTAGTTCAGAACACAGTATAAAACAAATGATCTGTGCCTTTCATTCTTCATGAGTGGTGGGTGTGTCTATCTAAGAAGAAAGACAAGTAACGTCAAATGTCCACTGGGGCAAAAAAAATTTCTTCCTTTGCAAGTCTTCAAAAGCATCCTCTAACTGTTGACCATATGGAGAACGTGGCTGCTGATTGGAAAGTTCTAAAATAACCTAAAATTTTGTTGGAGTAAACTAAAGGTTAACTAAAAGAATAGGACTAAATTAGTTAGTTTAGGATACCATGTTAGCACTCTTCATTAAGAAAAATATCCTTGAAAGTGTGCAAAAGGTTTTGATTTGATACAAAATCCATTTTGTTAAAAGCTGCTGTGAAAAGCTGGAATAATTTACATTATAATTTTTATTATCTAGGGCTAGTCCATCTTATAGACAGAGTTGGAGAGTTGGCAGTTGTCCATATCAACAGGGACAGAAAGGAAGTGATTTTTGAATTAATTAATTTTCATTTATGAGCTTCTGATTAATTTTTTTGTTCAGCAATCAAAGATCAGATTTAGATTTCCTGAATGGCATGTTCATGTTATTCTTAGAAAGCACAGCAACATGTTTTGGGCCACAGGCTGCAAAATATCTAGAGTAGCCCCATTATACATGAAGTCAGACTATAATGGCCCCTTCTAGCTTAGAAAACCCATGTACCAATGAAGCACTATGTATTTCAATGCATTAAGCAATAACATTCTGGAATGTCTAACAGGGAATAGACAAATCTGTTCAGATGAAATAAGTCTCACCAATATTCACAGTTTAGGTCAGAAGGGCCCATTAGATCCCCCAGACTAAGCTTTGGTATTTCACAGACTGTTGCACTCAACCCTTTCTCACCCCATGGTGCCAAATAATTTCTGTTTGCCTAAACAATTTGCCAAAGCCCTTTTTCCTGCTTCAGCATCCTACTAGGTCCTTTTCACCATCACTGCTTCCCAGGATGTAGACACCACTCTATAGGTATGACCTAATTTCCTTGTTCACATGGTTCCTTGCAACAGTATTAAGACACACACACACATACACACAAACACACACACACACTCACATATATATATTTTAACTTGGTTTATCAAGATATTTAGGTTATTCTGTCTGCTTAGTTGATCCTATCATTTTGTGCCTATGTTGAGTTTAATATATTTTATTTTAATTTTTTTTAATTTTTTTTCCCAGGCCATTGAATTTTAGAGTAGACAATTTTTTCCACAAGAAATTAATCTGAAACAATTTTTATTCAGTGCTTCTTCCTTTATGAAGCCTCTCTTTTTTAATATTTTTCACCTTTTTTTTTTTTTCCATTGAATGCCTGCTTTCTTATTATGGAATTTCCCTAAAGAAGTTCAGAGTGAGCTTTCTTTGGAGTGTGTTAGAGTATGTCATAGTAATTTTAAATGCCTTAAGATATATTAGGTTACCTACACAGTCTATCAAGTGGGCTTGTAATCTCATCACAGAATCACACAATCATTGATGCTAATTTTTAATAATCTTGGCATAACAAAGAAATTCTAGAAAAGGAAAATATTCTGGTGTCATATCAGTATGTTTAAAGACAGATAAATGAACTGACAAGAAGAATAGACTGATTACTTTGATATTGTCCCTAGAAAAATACTAGAATAGTTGCCATAAGACTAATTAAATACAGACTTTTAAAATTACAGGATATAGAGCACTCCTCCATGTATAAGTTATTTGAAGATGCAAATTGTTCAAGCCTTATTACATAAATAGAAACGTATGGAGACCTGACCCTACACTGTACAATTTAACAGTTTTGTAGATTCCATTACTAAATGGTCTTGTGCTATTTGTAAGATTTAGTTTGTTCCTAATTATTCCTAAAAATTAAGTTCATTGTCATTAAGCCTGCTAACCATGGGATTTTCTTTGATGTCTTTAGCTTCTCTTATCAATTTTCTACACTTTATAATGTTTAATTTATATTGCTGTGTGTGTTAAGGTCTCTTTCTTTCCCGTTGTCACATGTTGCATTCTTATTTCTAATTAGTGCATTTCCTTTGCCTTTGAACAAAGTTTTACTTTTACTTAAAGTTGGACACACAGATTCATAGACTCCTCTTAAAAAAAATCCCAGAGTTCATTCTCATTTGCTTGATTTTTTATTGCCTACCTATTAAATCTCATTCTTATTTTCCAGTTTTGAGAAATAAATTATTTTTGAGAGTCAAATGTATTTATTATTGGTTCATCCTGTCCTCTGTATGGAGTGCAATCTGATAATAACAGTTGGTCCCTAGGCTATCACCAACTGCCAGCCCATAATTAATTCATCTTTATATTTTCTTAAATTTGAAGAGAAGTTTACTGCTGGCTGCATATGTCTCCTAAATTGAAGTCCCCCATTAAAAAGATATTTTCTTCTGGTTCTTTTTTTTCATTATGGATAGTTGCTCAGTGAGTAACTCAGGCTGATTCACTGATCTGTGACATCTCCTGCTTTCTCAAATACCTCAGCCAGACTTTATGAGACAGCAGATAATACTTATGCAGACATAACACATTTGCATGATCAATAGTCAGTTAAGATCCTGAATTTCCAAACTTTCAGTAATATCAAACCAAACTGTTTGATTCAGCTGTCCTGGCTGTCCCCCCTCACACTTTCTTGTGCACCTGGCACAGTGTGAAGTCCTTGACCAAGTAATAACTAAATTATCAGTTTATTATCAACATTATTCTCATTCTAAATCCAAAACACAGCTACTAGGAAGTAAATGAACTCTGTTCCAGCTGAAACCAGTGCAACAGGTGATAACCAGGGATGTTAGCACACTATTAATGATAACTGTCTTCCTAAATTTCAGTTATATTGCAGTGCTGCAGCTGTTGTCACCTTACCTAGATTCCGTGTACAGAGACTGACTTCTCATATTGTCACACACTTTATCTAAATTCTTGAGTTGGTTAACGAGGGAATAAAGGTCTATATATCTCAAGTCAGTCTTTTTCACATCTCCTTCCTGCTGATTTTACTCTTGGTTTAACTACCTCTTGGCTGCTCCAAAAAGGCTATAAATATATACAATATATCCTATTTTATGTATACATGTAATCCTACAGTGGTAGAGCCCATGCTTCTGTAAAAGCCAGATCTCAAACCCAACCTGTTGTTCACGTCCTGCACTGTCAGCCTTTGGCCTGAGGCATGAGGGATCCTAAAGTGAAGTCTGGAGAGCTACCGATGCGAATCAAACCCAGCCTTTGAAAAAATGAGCTAGGGAAAGATTCTGAGTAACCCTGAGGCAATAAAGCTTTCCTGTGTGAAATATAGGTGAAATCCTACAACCTTGATGACATTGGGTGAGTTTTCCTATGAGTTTCTGTTACTGCTTTCAGACAAAAGGTGAAGTAACATAGAGAGAGCAAAATGCTGTTAAAAATTAAAAGGTAAAAGAGGTTTGTATTTGAGGTTCATATCATAGTCAAACCATGTGCGCTGGCATGTTAGGAAGAATTCCAGAATAACTGCAAGTCGACTGTCTGCTTGCACAAATCTAAAGTCTACAATACTATCCTTTGCTTCCCTGTGGAAGAAACCTCCTTTGGAGGTTCAGCAATTGTTTACATATGTTTTCTCTTTCAAACTCATCTCTTGACTAATCTAAGTTCACTGGAGGTGGCCTGAGCAGTGAATTAGCCTGTAAATCATGTATTTACCTCACACTGAGATCTAGTCATATGGTTTTGATAGCTGGCAGTTTGTATAACTGCAATGAATTCCTTCTTTCCATCTACTTTTCTCCCTTATTTACAATCACCAAACCATGGATGTAGGGACAAAATTTGGTGGATCAATTTGAATTGTATTGCTGTAGATTAAGTCCAAAGTTTCCATTAACACATTTTGAAGGAAGGATAAATACTTATGTGTATATATGTTATTGTAAAAGGACCTCTTACATGCCACTGATGTTCAACCACACTGCCGCTGAAGTTTGGACTTAGACCTTAAGAGTTCTCAGGGCAAGCAAGTATGGGAGATCTCCAGAGAATAATTTAGGATGCTTCTGTAGGTGGATGCTCAATGTGTCTTTGGGTAAAATACCTGTCTGAATCAGTAGCAAATAATTTTTCCAGTGCAGCATTAGTGGACTCAGTGATGGCTGTGATGTCTGGAAAAGCTTTCTTTTGAATAGGCAGAGCCCCAAAGCCCTGGCTATTTGTGCTGATATGGGAGACATTGTGTGTTTTTATTAATTTGGGGTATGCCTGTTTTGCTGTTCTGTTTTATGGTTTAAACACTGGCTACTCATGAGACTTTTACTCAAGTCTTCACAATCCCTCAGTCTCATGAAGCAGTTTGCAGCAGATCAGAGAATTTCTCCAGTTCTCTTTTTTCCTCATTTTCCTGATGTCTTATTTTCTGTGTACGTGGGTGATCAGAAGTTAAACATTAAACTGTGTATGTATAGCACAGTGGGACTCTGATTCTTCTTGGATCTGAGCATGGCAATGATAAACAATAAATAATAACATTGGCCTATTTGATATCTCAGTTTTGGCCTCCTGTGCCTACTTTGTGCAATTGAGCTCCCCAGCTGGCATCTCTCCTTTCTTCTGAAACTGCTCTGGAACCAGGACCTGTTTTGTATGGAGTGACTACTCTTGGAATCATAAAATCATTTTGATTGGAAGAGACCCTCAAGATCATCCAGTCCAGCCATTAACCTAACTCTGGCACTAAACCATGTTGTTAAGAACCTCATCTACACATCTTTTAAGCCTCTCCAGGAATGGTGACTCCTGCATTCCTTTGGGCAGCCTGTTCCAATGTCTGACAACCCTTTCTGTGAAAAAATTTTTCCTCATATCCAATCTAAACCTCCCCTGGTGCAACTTGAGGCCATTTCCTGTCATCCTATCACTTGCTTGTTGGGAGAAGAGATCAACACCCTCCATGCTACAACCTCCTTTCAGGCAGTTGCAGAGAGGGAGGAGGTCTCCCCTCAGCCTCCCATTCTCCAGGCTGAACCCCCCAGGTCCCTCAACCGCTCCCATCACACTTGTGCTTCAGGCCCTTCCCCAGCTCTATTCCCTTTCTTCTTGTGAGGCACCCAAAACTGAACCCAGGATTCCAGGTGGGACCTCATCAGTGCCTAGTACAGGGGGAAGCCATGTCAATGAGCCACACCTTTCCAAGCAGCAGAAACTGTCCTGCAACTTGAGACTTCTGAACAGCTTAAGTGTGTGAGCACAGACCACGTCTTCTTAGGCCCACATTAAATATGAAAAAAATGCCTTGAGCTCAGGACTATCCTTATGCTCAGAAACATCTCAAAGCTGGAGAGTGCATAGCAGTGGCAACAAAAAGGGAAAGGTAAACCACAGGGATAAGCCTGGGGACTTCCCAGTGTCTTTCACCCTGCTTATTAAAAATTTGACTGAATTCTATTCACTGGTGTTTTGCTCTTTTACCAGGTAGACTGCAGGCAGATTGTAATTTATTACCTCCTTGTACTTGCCACATCTTTTCTTAAGATCCATGGAAAAGTCTGAGATGATTCCTACTTTCTCTGTTGTAAAAGCCTGTGGCCCTGAATTCTGCACAAGAGATTTTAGTAGTGATTATTCATTACAATTTTCTCCTTTAAATCCATCGAGAATAAAAAATGGAGCTCCTACATATGGTTTCCCTTTTCCCTGCTTCTCCCTCCATCCTTTTTCTTTTTTTTTCTTTCTGCAGAGCCATTCTGATATCTAAGTCTCATTCTTCCTGAATTCTGCTGGTTTAATTCAGTCATTTTAATATCACAAGCACTTAAGAAAATAGGAGCAGGAATCAGGTTTGTGCTGTTAGATTGATAAACAGATGCTAAGCCGATGTGACACAGATGCTACTGCTGAGCCAGGAAAAGCAGGTCAAGGTTATTAGGAGAAAGTGCAATACTGTCTCATAGCTGTAAGCAAAAAGGCCCTGCATGGAGCCAGCTTTTTCTCTCTCCTCATCTCTCTCTCTTTCTCACTCTTGATTGTCTGGTGGCAGTGTATGTTTCTGGAACTATTTTTAAAAATTAATTGCTGTAAAAGCAGGAATCATTGAAGATTTTGCATGTCTATTTATATTTACAGCATAGCTTATATCCCTCACTCAAATACATTATATGAGTGGCTGTCTCCTCTATTTTTTAGGAGCACTGAATTTCTCTTGTAGAACATAATAATACTGGGGAAACAATGCTCTAGTTATATCCTGATAAATTTGAAGACTCTGTGGCAATACTGGATGAAATACTTGGGCTTCTGCTAGGAAGGACTTCAGGCTGAAAATAGAACAATGCATTTGAACTGTAAAAATAGACTTTGTTTACAATAGGAACAACATTTCATGTAGATATGGCATGAAGAAAAATAATTTATAACATGAAGGGGCAAGGTAGTAGTCCAAGAATTCTAAAGATGGATTGTATTTAATATCTGTACACCTACTTTTCAGAGAAAATACTAAATATTGTTTTGGATGTGAAAATTCACTATAGGTTGCTGTATACTTCTGGACCATATTATGGGTGGATGATAACATGGGTGATAAAATGACTAGATCAGACTGAAAATGTGATACTGAATAGTTCACACTCTACCTGGAGGCTTGCTGCTCAACAATCTATACCAGAATATTTATCAACGGTGTGAAGAAGACAGAACTTACTGTCATCAAGTCTGTGGATGACACCAAACTGAGGAGAGAAGATATATTGGAGGGCAGAGCTGTTACACAGAGCGATCTAGACAAGCCAGAGGAATAGGCCCACGGGAATCTCATGCCATCCAGCAAGGGCAAATCTTATGTCTTGTACAGGGTATGAATTAACTCTATGCATCCGTGCAGGTTGTGGTCTGGCTGGCTGGAGGGCAGCTCCACTGAGAAGGACCTGTTGGCCACAGCAGGCCATGTGCTTTATAGAGATGCATAATGGGAGGATGAGAAATGGTGATCATAAATTGGGCTGAATGTTGCTTTGGAAAATGGGTGTCTCTCCCATCTGCTGGCATGGAGTTCCTATGTAATACATAGGAATTATTTGTTGAAATAATTATTAACTTATGAGTTTTTTTGTTGTTTGTTTGGGTTTTGTTTTGTTTTGTTTGTTTCTTTGGTTTTACTTGAATCCTTCTTTTGTTTTATATGCTGTATGTGTACATTATAAGGTATGTTATAAGTTTTATATGGTATATGTGTATGTGTATATATGTATATGTATATACAGGAAATAAAAGTAGATGTAAAGTGTAATTATGACATCAATCTACCCTGCATGTGTCCTTCTATGTTATAGAATTTAATGTAATGCTTTTATTACCAGTCCTGTTGGAATAAAAAATTCCTGGAATGATATGTGCCTAAGTGCCCATTTTTCTGGAAACGTTATGTGGTTACATTTGGCAAGAAAAGCAGCTACACAATAGAATGAGCAGGGATCATTATAGACATCTGTATCATTTCAGCAACAAATTTGTCCCAGACATTATTCATAAATTCAAAAGCTTTAACCTGGGAGAGTCCATTAGATAATTCAGTTTCTCCTGCATGCTACAGACCATTGCATTTCATCCACTCTTCCCTGTATCAAGACCCATAATTTGTATTTGGCTAAAGAAGTTCACAATGAGAGACAATTGGACCTGATCTGAAGATATCAAAAACTGGAGACTCCATCAGTCATCCTGGTTGTTTATTTCAGTGCTCAAAAGTCATGCCTGCTTTTGATTTCAATTTGCCTGTCTTTAACTTACAGTCAGACTTGATATGTCTTTCTTTGCTGGCTCAGTTGTCTCACACTTTGATTCATTTTTACTGTGCTTCAAAATACATAAAAGTGTGTGTGGAGGTTTTTTTTTTCTTTTTCTTTAGTGTCCTTTTCATTCTTGATATGTTTTCCAGTTCCAATTTCCAATTCAGAAAAGGTTGTGATTCTTCAGTATGGAGAATCCATACTTGAATCTCTCTCCTGGAGAGCAGGACTGACACTGAGAAGGAATTAAGATAGAGGGATGAGCTGACAAGAACTTCAAGAAACTGAACAAACACAAACTCTGCACCCAGGACAGAAAGATTTCATTTAACAGGCTGAGGATTTAACAGTTGCATAAGAGTTCTGTGGTGAAGGGTGCTTGATGGACAACAAGCTAAAGATGAGTAAGCAGTGCAGCCTTGCAGTGATGGAGGCCAGCTTCATATGGGTACATTAAAAAAAAATGTAGCAGCAGATTGAATGAAATGATTATTCCTCTGAGTTTGGCTTACGGGAAGTCCTATATTATGAAACGAGTGTGTCCAGTGGAGGCCTTTAAGGTAGTTAGAGACTAAAGCACATTTTGTGTGAGGCTGAAGGGACTAGGTCTGTTTCACCTTGAGAAGAGAAGGGTAATGAACAATCTAATTGCTGTCTTCAGCTACCTAATGGGAGTTTGCAGGGATGACAGAGCCAGACCCTCAACTGAGATGTGCAAAGGCAAGACAGAAGGCTAAAGTTGCAATAAATGAAATTACAATTGGATATTTAAAAACAAAAAAACAAAAAAAAAAAAAAAAAAGAAAAGGAGAGAAAACTGTCAGACACTGGAACTTGAGCCCAGAGAGACTGTGGAGTCTTCATTCTTAGAGATACTCCAAACTAAACTGGACAGGACCTTGAGCAACCTAATGGAATATTAAAGTTCACCATGCTTTGAGTAGGAGGTTGATCTACAGGCCCCTAGAGTTCTATTCCAAACAAAATTGTTCATCTATTTTATTGTTTACATGTTTTTAACTTTCTTTTTCAATATGGTTGTTGGAAAAAGTAGAAGAAAGCTGAAGACCTGACTGCGAGTCTGCCTCCTCTAAAGGGAGGAGTCATCCCACATTTTTATGATCAACTCCTGAAAAAGTAAATTAACATGGTTAACATATCTATGGCTGTGTGACTTCTTTGGGGATTTTTTTTCTTAGTAGAATTGGCTGGAAAATAGAAAAATAATAAAGCTAATCATTTAGACTATTAGTCAAAAGCAGGATGAAAACAGAATTCTTTTGACTGAGGAATATTGTTGTAGTGTCTCACGGTATTTCCAATGCCTTTGTGGTCTGTATGACCTGTAATATGCAGAGTCTTCTCTCTCTGAGGGGCAGTGAGTATGTCCTGAGGTGCTACATCTTAGAGCACCATGAGAGATTCAGTGTGACTGGAAAATCCGACTCATGCTGGAGGAAGATATAAAAAACAGCAGTTGCAACCCCCAGCAGGGCACCACAGGCATTTTCTGAGTTAAACTGTAGTGGGAGTTTTTGTTTTTTCCTATAACATATCTATTTATCTATCTATCTATCTATCTATCTATCTATCTATCTATCTATCTATATCTCTGACAAGAACCTCAACTTTTCACACACATGTATTGTTTGATTCAGGATTTTTGGTCATCCCATCATTTAAGAGTCTGGTCTGTTCAGTTTCTTAGAAATGAATTTATTACACCCAACCCATCTGCAGAGTCCTTTTTGGGATATCTGATACATGGACTTGTTAATTAGTAATTTAGACACAGTAAATGTTTACTACCAAGATCTAACTCAGTTTTACAGGTAGTCAAGACCATCATCAGACTAAAATCAGTAGGATTTGCAGGGACCTGTCGATTCAGAGACATATGTCTGCAGTAAGGCCATAAAATTCCCAGTTCTTATGTTAACCAACAGGATTTACAATCTTAAAGTGGCTAGATTTGAATTCTGAAATTAAAACAAGGGAAGACTTTTTGGAAAAACAGGACACAGAAGCATAATAATGACAAGCTTCCACATGTCCTTCTTCTGTCTGTCTCCTACTACAGATTTCCAGTCATTTTCTTTCCAAATGTGAGGCTTGCAGTTTTTCCAGCCTGCTCTTTCAAGTCTCCTCAATGATGTTGTTGCTGCTCTAATGTGATAGTTAACTATTCTGAGTTAATTGTTAATCAAGCCTAGAATATAACCTTCTAAACAGAGTCCTTTAATGAAGGTGGAAGAAAAAGAGACACAGAGAAAAAGAGAAAGACAAATTCAAGAAAGAAAGAAGAAGATAATTAACCTGTTAAATGTCTTTATTATGAAAAAAGCTAAATAAGATTTCAATTTTAATGACTAAATAGTCTCAAAGAGAATCCCGTAAGAACCTATTCAAAGAGAAGTGTACCATGGATCCACAACATAAACCTACCCCCTCCATATGGATTTGAGGCTTTAACTCTTGCACCAGCATGTTTCCAAGGACACTCACTGGTTTCTCAGCTGAGCCATTTACCCAACAAATTATCAAACCAGTTAGATGAAAACACAATAATAGTTAATCAGCTTTTACAAGCTCACACATCGAACTCCAACTGTAAAAACACTTCATTAGTAGCTTCTCATTTGTGTGGCTTTTCTCCACATCTCCTGTGTTCTACCTTGAATATTTCTACGAGATACAAGTCAGTCAATAAATGTTTGAACTCCCCCATTTCTTTACTCAGGGACCCCTCTAGAGCCTATTAACACCCATTTTATGGAAAACAGAGCAGGTAGCTACCTCCACCATGTGTTGGCACTCTCTAAAAGGCTGTTAATGCTTTGTGTTTCAGGGCATAACGAACTAAGACATTCCCGGGGTGGGGGGAGAAAGCCCAGTAAGTAGAAAGCAAAAATACTAAGATAACTGTCCCGCAGAATAGGGCTGAAGATGAAACTGGAACATCGGGGCTAGAAAAGAAGAACCATTTTGCCAGTACACCTGGAAAAAGAAATGTTTTCTAGCATTGCATTTTTTATTGATGTAGCTTATACGGTTTATTCAGAGGAATTGTAACAAAAACAAAAACAAAACAAAAACAAAATGTTTCCTAGCTCTGTACGTACATCTGTACTCAAACTTCTACCAGATTTCTTAGTGGCAAAGAAGCATATATTGAGTCTAATTTTAAGGGAATATGTCCTGCCCATCAGCTTGTATGCCTCCTCTTCTTTCTCCCTCAAATAATTTTCAAACACATTGGCCAATTTTAACCACATTTGTCTGAGAGGACAGATGTCTCCAAAACATGGTGTTCTGACACGTTTTGTGGAAACTGGCAGCTGGGGAAAGAAAAGATAGCTAACAGTGCCCTCACCATGGGAAAGAGGGTTTAAATCACATTTTTGCTTATTCCGAGGAGAAAGAAGCCTGCCTGCTGATCAGCACATGCAACAGCTTGCCCAAACACATAGAGGTAGGAGAAAGTTGAAGATCATGTAAAGGAAGAGGATGAGTGAATGGGAAAAAAAAAGTGAGGATAGACAAAGACAGAAACTGATGTTCTGGATGTCAAGCTTAATTCTTGGGCATAGAAGATGTTCTACTTGTAAACAGTTGTTATTTGGATAGTAAAACATTTCAATATAAAGACTAGGACTGAGTTTCCACATTTGAAGTGCCTTGCAAGGCATAATTAGAACGACTGGAGTTATAGAAGATCAGGTCTGTAGCTCAAAGAAGTAAAATACAAGCTTCCCAGGGTGAAATGCATGTGCCCTAAGTTAAATGTCTGCAAGTTATCTGCTTAAACCTGAATCTGCCACCCTATGGCTCCATTTATAGTCAGTGAAGAGCAACAAGCTCCTCTTAAGGTGATTCATGTATCCTAAGATAAACAGTATGGATCTGCCTCAGAAGGTTTCCCTCCATTGACTGTGATGGGAGCCTAGGGTAACTCCCTTAGATTAGGTGTCTAACTTCTACCTGTCTAAAGTTAAGAGACACAAATCTTACCTTTGATGACATAAACGGGTTTTGGATCACTCCTTAAGTAAGCTTGTGGTGCAACAAAATTGAGTTCAAACAGACTGGGAGAAATAGGTTCCAATTTACTGCATAGGACAAAGGGACTGTCAATTTCTTTCCTCAGAACTACATATTGTGCAATGTCAAAATAAATATAAACTTGTCAAGAACTTGACTGGCAACAGAATTACATTTCTGTCTAACTAGGCTTTGGTTTTACCTTTAATTCCTCTGCCTTTGTGATAGGTGTTTAGAAAAAAAAGTAATTCTCCCCTTTCTCTCTTCAAAATATTCATTTGAATTCCAAATATAATTTTAGCTTAAGTGCAGTCATGTCTCCTTTGCAACTTTTTTTCACAAGAATCTGAATTTTTGAGTATTTATTGGGACAAATAGCAAAAATGAGTTTCAGCCTGCAGTGGTCTAATACTCAGGGCTGGTAAATTTTACAATGGTCTATCTCACTGCAAAATCTGCCCTTTGGGAGCTGTTGGTTATGTACATAAATTACTCAGGAAATCGAAACAACTCTGCAGAATATATAATGAGCTGCAACCACATAACATTTGAATTATACTTTTGCTGCTGATACTTTTAGTTGATGCTATCTGTGCTAGCCAAATGTTGTTATAAGAGTGCTTTTCAGATGTTGAGAGGCAAGTGATTTGCTAACATAGGAGAGTCTAGGAAGTTAAATAGAAATAAATAAACAAAAATAAAGTAGTAACCATCTGGGGTTTTATAGGAGCAAGGAAACCTGTTGTTCATTACAATGTATGTGTCCTAGACCATTCAAAGCAGTGAGTCCAAACTAAAAGAGCTTTTATTCTTCCAATTCTTTGTAGTAGTTGTTTGGAACATCAATCCAATGTGAACTGGCAAACCAAAAAATTCCGCCCTGATAGACTTTTATATGGTATTAACCAAGGAGAAGTTAAGAGTCTAACCTAAGGTATTTGTGCTCTATAGCAGGAGACAGAGATAGGTATAATTGAACTATCATAGACAGTTCTTTTAGGATGGGGTAAACAGCTTTCTGGAAGCACAGGTCTGAATCCATTTGCCTAGGCATTGCTTTTTGACAGCAAAGTTTAAATGGAACTAATTTCACCCTGAAAATGAACTTCTGTAACCTCTCCTTCTATTACCAAAGGTATTTTTTCCAACAACAGTCCCATTGATTTCAGTAACTACCTTGGAAATGACTCAGTTCAAATTTAAGAATTGATCTGACCCATTGTTGCTCAGGGTGTTTAAATGTTAGCATACTGCCTGGAGAAGTTTTAAGCCAAGTCTAGAGAAGAGAAGGCTCAGGATGATCTTCTCAATGTATACAAATAAGTGAAGGAAGAGTGTAAAGAGAACAGAACCCGTCTCTTTTCAGTGATACCAACACTGGGACCAGAGGCCATGGGCATAAACTGATACAGAGAAGGTTCCCTCTGAACATCAGGAAACACTTTTTTACAGTGAGGGTGACTGAGCACCGGCACAGGTTGCCAAGAGAAGTGGTGGATGCCCCATCACTGTAAGTGTTCAAGATGAGGTTAGACAGTGCTTTGAGTAGCCTCTATGATTCTATGAAATAAACCATCAGTCTATCAAAGACAGTATTTCTGTAAAGGGTCTATTCAAAACTAAATGTAATCAAATAGCCTTGCCTGTGAAAGGCAGAATCTGAACAAGGTCATTAAAATGAAAAAGGATGACCATTAATTAGACATAAATATTCTACAAAATGCAGGTAAGTGTCTTTCTAACATCTCATAAAAGCTCTGTACATTGCAGTCCAGTGCAGCTTTCGGTTGGGTATAGTGCTCGCTGTTCACATTCTTTTCCTCTTTGGTGAAGTAACCTTAGAAGATGGATAAGCTACTCTCATTGCAGGCAAACTGGAGATAGATGTCTTTGAATTTAGAAATGGCTTCTCTGAAACGGGTGTGCACAGACAGGAGCTATCCAGGCATAGCAAGGGAGGATTATCTGAAAACAGGAAACAAGATAGATAAATGTACTTCTTAATGATTAAGTCAAAAAGGCATTAGAATTTGTATTATAGGCTATGTAAACCAAATCTGTTTGCTTTGTTTACATTTTATCTGTTTTTTGATACGCATTGATTTGATTAAGGTTACAGTCAGAAGGACATTGTAAAGAAACATGCTTAAAGTGAAATCAGCTTACAAAAACAAAGGTTAAAATATTGCTGTCACTTTCTGTCATTTTACTACATGAGAATTCTCTGAAGAGTTATTCTGAGATGTTCAGGGGTTCTTTTGGGTTAGATTTGGAAAATGTAGGGATGAACTATGATGCTACCATTCTGGTTCTCCATCCTGCTCACCAATCAGATGTAATCACCTTTCTAGCAGTGCTGGTAGAGTAAGTGTCCAGCTGTCTCAACCACTTCAATTTGTAGTCTGGTGTATTAGATAAGTTGCTAATGAAGAAAGGTTTCAAAGGTACCTGATTCAGTGGCTAAGTACAGTCAAAACTTCTGCTGATTTTGACAGTATAACTAGTAACTCTGGTAATGAGATGGTAATAAAAAACTGGGAGATGGCAACAACTCATTACAGCTGTTTTCTCAATTAACGTGACTAGAGCCCTCAACATATGAATTTAAATCCCTGTGTGGACTGGAATGGCATAATTCAATTTGGCTTAATTTACTTTGAAAGTTAATTCAGCTATATTGAATTAAGCCTCTTTAATTTTGAACAAGGGTGTCCACATAGGAGTTTAAAGTAGTTTAATTAATCCACTTAACAAAGGTAATTCAGATTAATTTTGGTGAGCATTGTTACGTGGATAGGTCTGTAGGTTCAGTTAAGTTATATCAGTTAGGGCTTTTGCTTCTAAGAAACATATTCATTGTAAGCAAAGGTGTGTGAACATGGCTTAGATAAGTTGCAAGACGGAGCAGAAATTGAGAGGTATGAGGAGTAAAGATTCCTCGCTAAGAGGAGTTCATGCCATGCTACTCCAGACTGGACAAGCTGGCTGGGAGCAGAAGGAAGAAAAACTTACTTCAGTGCAAGAGTCATCATTACCAGTACTTCCATAGAGATTATAAGGGCTCAGGGAAGAAAGATCTGAAACACATACCAGAAACACTCTGCTTTCCAGGAATATTTAGTGGCAATACATGTGAACTGTGAACCCAGCTCAGGAATTTAAAACCACCCCTGACTACAGCATAGTTCCCAAAATAAAGGTAAAAAGAAACGTCTCATAAAATTCCCTTCCTCAGACCCCCCTGATATTTCGTGTTTTCTAGCACAGTCTTGGACGCCAACTCAATCCAACTGCAAAGGGTGGAGGTGTGTATTCCTATAGTGTTATCGATATTAAGTTTGCACCAGGAGCTCAGAAGTATGGCTGTGGATTAGCAAGAAGCTCTTCTCCATCACTTGCCCTCCTTCTTCACTACATTTCTTAGTGGAGCTGCAACTGCTTGTCCCTGCAGGGACAGAAAGGCACACATACAAGATGTTTTTCATTGAGTACTTTAAAGGTCCCTTTAGGCTTCACAGGTGGATTTTTTTTACATTTCCTCTCCTCTGGGGGTGTGAACACAGGGCCAGTCTCAGAGGTGGGATGTGGGAAGCCAGGATGGCAGATAGGTCAGTCAATGAATGGAAAGTGGTGCAAAGGATTGCAGCTGGGTGGAATTTACTGCTAACATCAGCACTGAAGGGTCTGGAGTTGATGCCACCTCTCTGAGAGAGTGTAACACATTTTCCCAGCTAACTCAGCATTCAAGATTCATGAGACTGCCTTTCACCTACTTAGCACTTCCACAAATGAGTAATTTAACCACTGTATGCATCATCTCCAATCTCTTGTCCTTTCTTTCTCTATCTCTGTATGTGTAGTCTGCTTATAGACATATGCACATTTACTTTAAACAAAATTACATTTCTTCATCTTTTCCTTCTCTTGCAGTCAAACCCTGGTGATCTTCTGCATGCAAATAAATTACATTTCTGGTTTAGATATAATCTTTGCTGTATAGTTGAGGTCTGTTTGAAGTTCTTTAAGTGATGGAATTGAAAGATCATTTCATTGCTAACTGGAAGAACTACTAGTTTATTAAATCTTTGATTTGAAATCTTGCTGTCAAAGAAAACACAGTCAGCTGATGCTGTGAAAGGATTTCATTGTCAATTCTTGCTGAGCCTTAAAACTGGCATGAAACATAAAGTGACATTAAATGAACTGACAATCTGAGGTTTCAAGTGTAAACCTCCAGGAAATAATAACTTGGCTTTTCAATGTAAAAAAGATAGCTTATGGTTAAAAATAAAATAAAGTAAAAGAATAATAATAAAAAATGTTATAAAGCTAAACCCAGAATAATTTTAGAGGATCTTTTTCTTCCCCTTCCCCCTCTTTTCAATTTAATGTTAGTAAAGCAGAAGTGACAGAAAAGATTTATGAGAAACATTTTTAAAGGTGGGTTCACCATGTGTGTAGAGCAGACAGTGTCTGAAGGGCCTGTAGCATTTGCACTTTATAGAAAATGACAAAAAGTGACTATTGCTACAACAACAGGCATGGCAGAGGTTGAATTTGATTACACTAAGGGAAATATGTAAGAGTGGTACATGATAGGCAGCTGCTGGGTTTTGAGGTCCAGCTCTGAAAAGTTCAGAGGTGAATTAGAAACTTGAATTAATTTATTGTGGGTTAAATTTAATAAATTTGAGCTGGAACAGGTAATTTTATGAATTACACACATACTGGAGAATAAGATGAGAAAACATGACCACCAAACAGAAGCAAAATGGAAATCTTACTGTTGAACACGCTGAATAGTCATCATAAGGATCCCAACTATGGATTTTCCTTTTTACAGGGACCAAATAGACGAAATATGGATATGAATGGATCTGAAGAGATCAGCAAGCCCCAGTGGCTTAAATAGGGATGAGGGAAATTTAACGTTTGTGCTGAATTTAGCTGTGTTGATGATCTGGCTGTGGATTTTGTTCAAAGAGTCCTGAGAAGACCATGAACCTGAAATATCTAAAACTTAGAGTGTACACCTGAAAAACCTGGCCCTTTATGGCAGGGGCATCAAACTAATTTTCACCGTGGGCCACACCAGCCTTGTGGTTGCCTTCAAAGGGTCAAATGTAATTTTAGGACTGTATAAATGTAGGCGTAGTTTGCCACTCCTGCCTTAGGGTGTCTGGAACTGACTATACAGAAATGTGCTTTGGTTTTGATAAATATGTTCATCAAAACTGAGAAACCCTGGTGCACAGACTTATAAATGAACTCAATTATTTCACTTGAAGCATAGATTATTTTGATTTAGCTTTCCAAGATGTACATAGGACATCAGTCCAAAGGAGCAACAGTAGTGATTACCTTGCTCTGCAGCAAAACATAAAAAAGTAATTAAGTAATGATCATTTTGTGCTGGGCTGAAGATTGTGGTCATGTTACTGCATAAGAGGCAGACTTGGAGTATGAAGGTCTCAAATATTTTTCATGCAACTTCTTGAGTTTTCTTTCATGACTCATCATAGACTTCACCAGAGGGAGGCAGAGAGGAGTACCTTGGACACTGTGAACTCCTTGTCCACTTTCTTTTGAAGTAGTTTCCCTTTGCAGACAAACCTGTAATCCTCAATAAACTCAACTGTGTGTCTTAGCTTAAAATTATACCTGAAATAAAACTGCTGCAATGGTTCAAATATACACAATTCTGCTCTTCAGGAGATTTGGTAACATCCCCTGTAAGCTCCATCCTGGGACTACATCTCTAATACTATTTATTTGGTTTATGTAACAAGATTTTGGTGGCAGGGCTGGGGGTCTTGGGCACTGTAGGGGTGGCTTTTGTGAGAACAACACCAGGAGCTAACCCCATGTTGAACAGAGTCAGTTCCAGCTGGCTCCAAGATAGATCTACTGCTGCCCAAACCTGAGACAATTGATGATGCTGGTGACATAAAAAATGATGTGCAAATGCTGTGAGACAGGGGTGATAAAATGTCGGAGAAACACCCCTGCAGACATGAAGATGCATGAAGAAGAAGGGGGAGGAGGTGATCCAGGCTCTGGAGCAGAGATATCAACACTGCAGCTTGTGAAGACCATAAGGCTGTTGCCCTGAAGCCCATGGAGAACCATGGTGCAGCAGATATCGACACTGCAGCCCATGGAAGACTCTACACTGGAGCGGGTGGATGTGCCATCAAAGACACAGCAGCCCATGAAAAGCCCATGCCAGAGCAGATTCCTGAAGGAAGCTGTGGCCTATGGAGAGGAGCTGGCAGGAGCTGTGGCCCATGGGAGATCCATGCTAGAGCAGTCTATTCCTGAAGAAATAGACCCCGTGGAAAATGATCCACCCTGGAGCAATTCATGAAGAACTGCAGCCTCTAGGAAGGAGCCACATTGGTGAAGTCTGTGAAGGACTGTATAGAAAAGACCCCATGTGGGAACAGGACTAGAACTTGAGGAATAAGGAGGGGCAGAGACAGAGCATCATGAACTGACCACAACCCCCATTCCCATCCCTCTACACCACTCAGGGGAAGAGGTAGAAAAGACAGGAGTGAAATTAAGTCTCAGAAGAAGGAAGGAGCAGGGGAAGGCTTTTCTTTGTTTTGTTCATTCTACTGTGTCATTAATTGGCAATAAATTAAATTAATATTCATCAAATCAAGTCTGTTTTGCCCGTGAAGATGACTGGGGAGCATTCTTCCAGTCTTTATCTTGACCCTCAAGATTTTATATTGCCTTTTCTCCATCTGTCCTCTTGATGGAGGAGGAGTGATGGAGCAGCTTGGTGGGCACCTGGAAGCTAGCAAAGGTCAACCCATCACTTATTTACTGAGTATCCTTGGGCATCTTATGTTTCCTTTCCCATGCTTGATTAAGTTCTGCTTTTGTAAAGTGGAGAGAAGACACTGGTTATTTCAGTAAAAAGTTTTCAGATGAAATGCCAAAAAAAATTGCATTGGAGCTAGATGCTATTATTATTCTGAACTAGATGTAAGTTTGACTCTTTTTTTTTTTTTTTTTTTTTTTTCCAAAAGCTTTTCCTAAATATGAATTCAAGTCCTTTTCAATTTAAGGTCAGATTGTCAGGAAATATAACAAAGGTGCCAGTTACCTCCTCCAGAAAACACATCTCCTGCCTACTAGCATTTTTAGTTTGTAATGAAAGTCCTTTTGTTCTTGAAAATGTCCTTCAAGATTGTCAAGTTCTTTTAGAACAAATGAACACATGCCTGAAACAGGTTGTGGTGTTGTCTCAGAAGCAGCAGGACAGGCCATGCGTAGGCATTCAGAACGTTCAACTCAGTTTCAGCTTAAAATTCACTCTCCATATATTTTTTTTTTTTGTTGACCCAATTCATTCTTTACAATACCAAGGGTAAAATAATGGTTTCCTGTGGATGTGGCAAGAGTTTGTCTGAGAGCTGTAATCAGGAGAGAAGAAAATATCACTGGCTTCATGGTGAGCTGGAGAAAACTCTCACAGTTAGGAAAGTATCTCTGGGTGTCCAAAGATCCCTAATGGTATTTCATTGCTTTCATAAAGAACTATCTCATCTTGTCCTGTGTTCCACTGAATAAAACCTGGAGATAAGTTCACAATGAATTGTCCTGGCCAAAGTGTACATAGACTTGTGTATTTATCATTACTATTCTTCTAGTTCCGATGATTCAGCCAGCTTGGTACTTCACTGTGTAAGCCTTGCACAAATGCACAGACTGATGTTTAAGAACTTTTCAATGTCCAGGAACCCGATCCAATCTGTCAAACCTAGCATTGTAGTTATTGGACAACGTTATCTCTAGACAGTGACCCAATGGGACATCTAAAAATTTTATCTCAGGGTGAAATGCACAATTCTCTGGAGGTTTCTGTTTCTCTCCACTGATTATGAAGGGGCTAAGGCTGAAAAGCTCGTACTTTGGCACTGAAGTTTAAACCAGAATATAAATATATGGTGGCTATCTGTAATTGTATCAAAGGCATAAATACAAAGCATGGGAATTAATCTGCAGTTAAGACATGTGCATTTAGTAGAGGGATTCAGCTGGCCAATCACAGGTACAAGGTAACCTCTAAAATGCATGTCTTTCTTCAATGACAGCTGGAAACCAGGCAGGATGTACTAGGACATTTTAAATTGCACTGTCTAATTTACAGGTGACTGAGCAACCTACTGTCTACATCCAGGATTCTAGATGAGCACCAGGTGGCAATATGGTCAATGGAGATTTACTGCAAGTTTTAATTATCAAAGCATCTGGAGTAATTTTAGGTGCTGAAAGTCATCAGCTAGCTGGGTTCTCTATCTCCAAAAGACCATCTCCAAAAAAAGCATCTCCAAAAGAACTGTGTCTTCCACAGAATAGTTCAATATCTACCACATCATCCAGAGTCCTCAGATGACTTGATGGCACTTGATGGCCAAGTATGGGTAGCTGAATCTTCCCAGTCAATGAAATCAGTTGATCCCAGACAGAAATTCAGCTGCTGAACACCTAGGTGCTTCATTCTGTTACACACATGAAGCTTTTGCAGTGCCCTAGTGTATCCTAAACTGTCTCCAGCTCAGTCCAGAGGACATCTCAGATGACACTGTATGACTGAAGGTTGGGAAAGTGAATCAAACCCCAAATACCACACATAACGATGAAATGAAACGTGCTACAGGGACAGGGCATGAACTATTGGTCTGGGTTGGCTCAAGAACAAATGAGTATCAGCCATCCTCAACACAGACTGATAATGAGAAGAAAGTTCCTAATCATTTGGGAAGAACAGATTCTGGAACTCCTGGGAGGAAAATTACAGGAAAAAAATCTCCCTGTTTCTGTGATGGAACTTGACAAGTTGATGAAAGGGATGTGACATGAATCTGCTAGACCCAACCCTTCTACTTCTGTACTCCTATGAAGTACTGGAGGTGAGTGGATGAATCAGAAATTTGGGATTTCTTCCACTGCAAAGAGTGTCATCCGTTTTTAAGGAAGCATCACATGCTTTCAGGCTCAACACCTCTCTGCACTGAGAACCAGGGTCTTGGTTTGGCTTTGAAACACTCCACAGAAAGTGACCCAGGCAGAAAGGTGACTTGTTAAAGGTCTTGCAAATGGTCTGTGGCAAAGCCATAAGTTATGTGGTAATCCCTTCTGTCCCAGTTATAGTATAATTCTTGTTCGAATGAGTTACACCTGAGTTTAACCAGGTTTGAGTTAAACCACTAAAGACACCCAACTAAGTCTTCGTTTGAACTTCCCATTTATCATGCAAGTCAAAGACTGCAAGTTATTGTTTGACAATGTCACTGAGAGTGTTCAAGCTGAGAAATCCAATGGGAATTTGAGTTTCCTGTATAATTGGATTTTGAGTTGTACATTCTTTTGTCTGTATGTCTCAGAAAAGCTCACATGAAACATTTTCTTAGAATAGATTCATCTGAAAATTTTGTGAGAATACATACCTTTTTTTCCAAAACTTACTCTATATTTAGATCTTACCTTAGATGAAAATATAGACTTTAAAAAATTTCATTAAATCTTGCTCATTTATTTTCTTATAATAATTCCATCTCTGAGCTACAAGTGAGATGTACCTGATCTCTCAGACATCTTAAATACACTTTGATTTTCTGCATTAGCTGTAGATATAGATTAAAATCCATGAAGAAGAAAAGAAATGATTTCTGGCAAGATAAGTGGAATTAAGCCAATTTACACTAGATGAGAACTGTCTCTCCTTAATTGCTCCTTTCTCCCTAGTTATATATAGAAACTTTCCATAAAGACAGTTATCAGTGCTAAAGTAAAAAAAAAAATATATATATATATATATATGGCTGTGTTCAGCTGTGCCTGAATTCTTGTCTTATTTGAATCTTTATGTCAGAGAGAAAAGAAGAAAGTAGTTAGAATGTGTTTCTAAAAGTCATCTTATAGGGAGTAAATCTACATTTAACGTATTGTGCTTATTTAATTTAGTTAACTTCCCCATTCTGACCCTAAAACCAGTTGGCTTGATGGATGGAGAAAGGGAATAATATATCACTTACTTCTCTGAAACAAAAATACTGATAAACTTGGCAGTTGTTCTGAAAGGAATTGTGATTAATAATTTGGGCTAGAGGATAAAGCACTGGAAAATTTCACATACATTCGAAAGCTGACAGAAAATTAGTTAGCCAGAGACAAACACAGTCTCATTAGTATTTCTGTTTGTGTAACATAATGTGGTCCAGTGAATTGATACATAAAGGCATATGTATGCATAAAAAAGCAAGCATTATTTATGGAGCTGATTTATATAAATTTTACCCACTTTAGGTATTCAGAAATTTGTCTTCAAGATATACATTTTCAACAAATCCTACTGAGTGATGTGCAAATAAGGCTTTAGCTATATTTTCACCAACAGAAATTTAAACTTTGAATATAGTCTTTCCTTTATTTTGAAAACAGATGAATGGTACAATGTTAAAAGAAATGAGTTTATGCTCTAACATAACATTTACAGATACTAAGTATGTCTTTAGATGTTCATATCTTAAATCTTGCCTAAGACAAATTTTAAGGCCTTCATTGAAAGGTGAAGTACAAAAAAAATAGCTTGCATGAACCATGTTTGTTATTAACTGCCATACTCGTTTGTTAGTATGTTTATAATATAGCATTGTTATATTTATTTTAAAGTGATTTATAAATTTGACTTATTATTTATTGGTAAATATATTTATACTTTCTAATAGTTATTATATCTATAATGCAGTATGATCTGGAAAGCCAAATTCATAAAAGTACAGTTGTTAGTTGCTAGTACAGACTTTGAAGTCTGTACCTCAAAGTGTGCAACTAAACTATAGTCAAGGCAAAATGCTGTAGTTACCTTTCCCAAGATGTTTGAAACAAAATGGGATTTTTTTTTTTTCCTAAATGTTGGGAAAATTCTCATCTGAATAATTCATGGGGAAAATAAAATTAAGCAATTTAACCACTGATGAGAATTCTCCTTAATCCTGGAGTGCAGTTAGCTCAGGTATTATTTAGCAAAACTATTGCAGTGCATTAGATATTGTGTAGCAATATCTTCCTAGGTATTTTCACTAAGTACAAGAGGAAATGAAGGTGGGATTTCATTTGCAGATTAAACCACTTCATCAAATATTCAAATACTTTATTATGTTTCCTAAATGTAGGTGTCAAATACCACCTGAGGTGCCCTCAGGTATGCTCTTGTCATCCAAATGGGTAAAAAAGCTTTGGTTTCTCACAGGTCCTGTGCCATGTTGCTTTTGTTGTGTGGAAGATGTGAATACCCTAGGGTATCTTAAATTGCATCATACCAAAGGTTAGGCAGCTGAATCAAGCTGCCCAATTCAGCCTGATTCAGTGCGAGTTAAACTGCAGGAAGCCTCCACTGAGTACCATGTTGTTGAGTAGACCTCAACGGACTGATTCAGTTTCTCGTAAGTGGGTTGGGACAGACGTAATGTTAGATATGTCTGTCCAAAAACTGGGGGCCTATAAGCTAAGGTAGATCCAAAAGGTGTATCTATCAACTCTCCATGTGTCAGAGTCCCTGGTACAGACAAAGGAGAGCAGAAATAGAGTTTCCTCAGAATTCTGCTTTGGATTTTATGAAAACCTATAAAATCTGAGATGTTTCAAATCTAAGCTCAATGAAGTGTCTATTTTTGACATGTTGTTTTCTTAGAGAGTTTTTCAACAGTTCGTTATTATTTATTCCTTCCAAAATTACTTTATTTGACCAGTTCTTCTACAATGCTCTCATTACTGAGAAAGTGAAAACTGATTGAATCTCATATACTCCTGTGTTGATTCACTAATTTTTAACAAGGATATCTATAGGCATTCCTTTCTTCTTCCCTTCTCCTCTTTATGTACACACTCAAAACCACACTGGTATGGATCTAAAGTGATTTTGGTGTTTTCATATCCAGATGAGGACACTTACAACATATTTTTTTTTTTTTTAAGCATTATAACACCTTACTGAGGTACCCACATCCATCTCCATACAATCTTTCCAAGTGGGATTATCTTATGCTCCTACTGTTTATTATCTTATTGATTTTATTTTCAAATGAGCTCTAGGGGAACATAAGATTCTGTTTCGAGACACCAGCAGTCTGCTGGCATACCCTGCTTTGTGCTCTGTGTCTGACCACCACCAGAAGTTCCAAGAGAATGTGGAAAAGCCAGATGATTGAACAAATATTACAACACATCTCTCTGCTGCCTTCTAATAAGCACACTGTCTTCCAAGACAAACATAATGTCATATATTTCCATGCTAAAGAACAGCAATGTAGATTTGATTCCATCTTTCTATTTTTAAAATAGTTGTTGTGTTGATGTTTTTGGTTTACTCAAGAAGGGTAATGAAATCTGAAGGTTATAGACAGGTACCTGTATGAAAATCAGATGGTCTTACAGTTCACTTTGAAATATGCAAACAATGTCTTGCCCAATATCAAAGGCTATAGAAAAGGTAGCACATTTTTCTAATATCTCTTTAGGGAAACTTTGCCCTACACTTCTATTAGGTGCTATCATTCAGAGGCATAATTTCAGCTAACATTGTTATGCTGATTATAGTCAGGTTTATGTTTCGATCTCAGCTGACCCTAAGGAATTAATTTCTGGTTCAATTAAATGACTAGGTGACATTCAGTCTGAATTTTTTTCTGAAGTTAAAATCTGAGAAAGCATAGTTCATTTCAGATTGTTACTATCTACCTCCCGAACAATGTCACAATATCTTGATGAGAACTTTATAAAGCTGGACATCTGGGGTTCTAACCTTGAGGCTGTCATTGTCCTGAACTGTTCTTTGGGAGCTTATGAGGTGACATCACTAAACCCTTATTCTATCATCCTCTTATTTACCAAATGTATTACCAGTGTTATTTCCCAAGTAAGGGGAGTCTTGTATGTTTAGCTTGTGTCTGGGCTGCTTATAATTAATTAGTTCTAAGATAAACCAATCAGCCCATTTACACAAGTTATTACAGAAAAGTACAGTAAATGTTGCCCTATGATTCTAAGGCCTCCATTCAGTGTGATTTTTTTCTTCTTGTTTATAGCATAGATATCACATCTCACCAGTAATCACAGTCTTCAGAAAAGAATCAAAACTGTGAAATCAAAATTCTGTGCCAATGCAATCTCACTGGAATATAGTTACATCTATGAGAGACAACCTCCTAAAGTGAAGACCTACTTTTCAGAGGGTCTTAATCACAATTTCTTCTTCAGAAGTCTATGAAAGTTGAATATCAGATATTCAAGTTCATCGAACCATGGAGGATCCTTAATTATCATTAATGAGCCTGAGATCATGACAGCAACTTGGGAAAACCCTCTCTGTACTGCTTAGGAATGCAAAATTCCTCAGGCACCCAAGATTTCAGTCAAAAATGTCTTATGAGACCTAATGCTTTGTCACTGCATATGCGCATCTTTGCCTAAGATTTTAGACACATTTTGGGACCTGCTGTCCTGTCTAAAGAACCAGCCAACCCTAAGGACTTCTACTCATAGTCCTCCATACACTACCTTGTTTGTGTTATTTTGAATTAAAGTAGCAGGCTGTGGATTGTGTAATATCTGAGCATATCAAACATGTTTCTTGTCCTTCACCCATAAAGTTCTGAGTATGCATCCTTGGAGCATATATGACACAACTTACTGATCTAAGAGCAGGAGGATCTCCACCTGTTCTAGGAGTATGGAAGTACATAAAAACATAAAAGAGACTGCAGAAGAGAGCATGAGTCTTCTGAAGGATAATTAGCCCTAAAGGATATATGGGCCCATTTTGTATCTTGCCTGTAATATATGGCAGCTGGAGGGTAGGCAGGACACTGAGGGCATCTGAAAGGACACGAAGTGCCCATGTGTGGGCAACTGAATCAAACCCTGGGAGTCTACACTAAAATGCTTTACATCTGTATTTTTCATCCTCATCTCCCTTCATAGTCAATAGAGAGAACAAAAGATGCTTCCAGGTGACTATTAGACTAATAAGAACTGTATGTTTGGCCAGATGAATCCAACCCAAAATGTTACAGGAGCTCGAGCTATTTTAGAATAGAATAAGAACACATCTACCTCAAAATGTTAGGGTTAAACTCTCTCGTTCACCACCTTCTGGACTAAAGGGCTATGAATTCTTTGGTACTCAGTTGCTGGCTTTGACTGAAATGCCAAGAAGCAGATGCATCTTTTGATCATGTGGTTAGAACACTCCCCTTGAAGAGGAGAAGTGCAGGTTCAAGCTTCACATCTGGATGTCCCAAATGCTCCTTTTCTCAGATGAATATGTTTATCAACACATGAAGAGAAACTCTCAGGCTCTGAATACTACTTTCCCAGTGGGTTTTAAACCTAATTCTAAAATATGTTTCTTGGGCACACAAATTCATGGTGTCCCTTCTATTTTTCCTCTTTCCTCCACTATGTCCTCTTTCCTTTGTCTGCATTAAGCATGCACATTAGCTGATAGTCATCTCCATTTCGGTGCCTAATTCTCTCTATTCCAGGTATAGGTGTTGGAGTGTCAGAAAAATCAAATCTCTCTACTGAAAATGTAATGGCTGAGAAAATTAAGAGTGTTTCTTTATCTACCTAAGCAAGCATTTATGCTGTCCTTAAGTTCAGATTCCCACCACAGCCCTCATCACTTTCCTTTTTTGATGGCCTGTGCTCACTTCTGCAGAACAAGTAGCATGTTCTTAATCTAGGTGTGTAACTATCCACAGTAACTTCAAAAATAAGTTAGGCACTTTAATCCATGATTATAAGCCATGAATTTTCAAAAATCAGTGTAGATGCCAAAATGTCATAACAGCTCTAAAAAATGATATTTCAATTTAAACGGAAGTATTTTTTGTGTGTATGTGTGTGTGCGCGCATGCCTTAGTTCCAGTGTTTTTACATTTTCCTTTTTTTTACATAATAGCTGTAAAGCTTAAAAACTAATGTTAAAGCAATAAACAATGTCTACTTTTTAAAGTAAGTTATTGATTTTGGGAGGTGAAGCTTTGAGAAAATCAAGACTATCAGAAGATTAAATGATGAATGAAGGTAGTACTGTGCAAGGCTGTGATTTAAATATTTCTGCTGATTTTGGTAGGTTTTGTATGAAGTCATTACTATCCTTGTATTTCATTACTTATTTAAAAATGGGGACAATAGCTCTTCCTTACTTCAAATGAGTTTTGTGAGATTAAGTTAATTAATGTCTGTGAGGTCATCTCGTTTAATGGAACATGGGAGGGTTTCAGCAGAACTTGTGAATTACTTACAGCATAAAGAGTAGAATGCAAGAGTAAAATACTCATTATCATTCAAGCTCTATGTCAGAAATTGTCTGATTATTGCTTGTGTTATACTGGGCGCTGGGTTACTTTACTCTCACCTTTCCCCTGTAATTCACTGGGGCTTCTGAGCTTTCTCAAGATATTAAGTATTAATCAGCCTGAGGAAGGACCTCACCATCTGATCTTGTTCCTTTCTACCTGAATACCATATAGTTGTCTAAACTCACCTCATCCAAGGGCGAGGAATTACCTTCCTTCTTGCTAACTCTGAATTCCTGCAAAAGAATTTTAAAGAAGGAATAAATTCAGCTCAGTCATTTCTATTTTTATTAAACATTTCCAAGCTTTAAAAAAACATTTAAAAATATGTTGTTTTCAGCTAAGAAAGTGTTTAATCACAATTTAAACATGCTCAGCCACTATTTGTATTTATGAAATTCAGGTGCATGTTTTACCGAAAAGGCTTTTATTTAAGCACGAGCTTAAATATAAACTTATGTGCAAGACCCTAGCTCAGGGAAGAGACTAAAGAAATGCCTGAATAAACACATGCTTGAATTTAGGCATATGCTTTAATTTAAAAATGGAAATACCATTAAGAATAAACACATTTCAAACACAACATACCTTGGTAAAACAGAGACTTGGAACCCGATTCTACCTGACAAATGAAAGAGCTTTTCTTTTTGTTTACAATGGCATAAGTCTGACAGTTTTTTTCAGGCAGCCTTTATTATAAATGCGTGAAATATAGACACGTAGTGAAAATTTCTGACAGACACTAGGAGATGATCCTCCAGTCAATCAAGAACAAAGCTGTTTTATCACTGTCCATTGAGCAACTATAGCTAAAATAATTATTAATAGTGTTAGTGATAATAATAATAATAGTAGAAATCCTACCAAATGGCAATGCAGCTTTCAGTTCACACCATCCATTTTTATTTCATGTGCACTATGGAAAATTCACTGATTTCCAGTCCATTAAAACACATTTCAGAGCTGTGTTGTTTGAAGTTACTTTACTTCAGAAACAGCTCTTTTCAATTAACTCTGAAACCTCTTTCAACAGCCTTTCATAAATAGGCCAACATCAATGGCATGCTCCGAGTCAGTATGTATCTCTAATGGAAATGCACAATGGGCCACGCTCCATGCCTCCAGGGAGAACATCTTCCATTTCAGACAGATTCAATGAGAAGTTTTGCCAGCTATTCCGGGTCTCTCACTTTTTTTTTGTCTCAGGTTTAGCTCATAGCTGATCAATGGCTGTGCTTTTTAATTACACTGTACGGTCTGTAATGATTTGTCACTCATTGAACCTGGGTGTTCTTTTTAGTCAGCACAGGGTAAGAGTAAGGAAGAAAAAAGAAATGAGCGTTAACTCTCTAAAAGGCAAGTGGCTGAGATTAGTTCATGTAACACATTCTTCTATTTTGCTTGGCAGCTGTTTGCAATAAAAAGGGGGAAAACAAAAGTCAAAAGTCAAGACTACGGGAATTTTTCAAAAACCATGACTTGAAGCATCCATTTTCCAGTTAATAAAAAATGAATTGAGATTATAATTTATGCTTTGGAATAGCATTTTATAGTAATATTCCAACAATAATAATTATGATTTGCCATGCGTGTGGCTCACACTGACTAGATTATCTGGAAGCTTAGGGTAAATTTCTCATCCTCTTCCTCAAGCAGCAGACTGTTAGCAATATTTGTACCAGCAGAGAGTATTGACAAAAGCACAGTCACACCTATATGTACCTAAATATCTTTCATGCTGGTTCTGTCTGCACTTTTGGGTAGAGCACAGGCAATGTTAGTGTATGTTAGTGTTAAGTACATGTATCTGTGTTTCGCTCATCTGGAAATGTGCTAAACTGCATCTGCATTATACAGTGGAGCACAATGCAGAAATTCCCAAGTTAAAGCAGATTTCAGTTGATAAGTCCTGTCACTTTTCTCCACCTTGTCACGTGACCCAAAACCCTTCAGAACAAGTATGCATTTTATAATAAAAAAAATATACCCGTGGGGCTTTACATTATTATTTCAGTCTCTAAATATAAACTTTTTGTCTCTTAAAAACAGCAATTCAACAGCCTTTTTGGACTTTAATGTGAAAATTCATGTGTGTAATGCTTAGCCATATAAATACAGATAGACTGGGAATCTGCAGTAGGTTTCTAAGTAGCAGAGGAACGAAATTCTAGAACAGCTTCCTCTCAATAAAAGTAAAAGAGGCAGAAAATCTTATATTTAAGTGCATGACCTGTTTCTAAAAGGTGTTAGACGATGTGATGTACTGCCAGAGCAGGAGACTAGAGCTGTTGATCTGGGAACAGGATCTCTTTCAGATCTATGCTCCTATGAAATGCAGACCATTTCAGTAAATGCTTGAGTACAGATATAGGAATCCCAGTTTTGACTTTCATTTTGGAAATTCTTCCTCTTCAAAGACCCATTATCTTAAAATATAGTATGGATATTATCTGCTATGTTCTTCACAAATGTGCTGTGTCTGACCCATTTGAAATGAATATCGACTGAAAGATTGCTCTGTGTCTTTCATTTTTATTCTCACATTTTTCTTGTCTTTTCATTTCTAAAGTCTCACAGATAATGACTGTCAAACATTAAGCCCAGTGCAAACGCAGTTTCTGATTGCACATCTAACTTTATATTGTGATTGTAATGAAGATTCTAATGGTGGATAGATGTTCTAGATTTCATCTTGCAGCAGGCCAATGGAAACTGGGCAACTTAATATTTTAGCAGTTTGGAAAGCCTGTGGATTAAGATCACAAAATACTACTTTCAGAAAAATTTGCTTGTGCATAGAAGTCATGACAGGGAATGAGAAATACTAATTAATGAATTCTAAAACTACATTTCCAATTTAATTTTAAGGTTTGGGTTTTTAATTGTGACATGAATTTTTACAGCTATAGAAGAAAATACATAAGGAAACAAAAGAAACATCAAATAAGATACAATTTAAAACAAAATTGTAAAATTGTATTCAGACTTTTCTGAGGGAAAACATTTTGATTTCTACAAATAATTTTCTTAAGTAATACTTTTAAGTGAAAATTTTCTACCTCTATAATTCTGTTTTCACAGGATTTCCCGGTGCTTGTTAGTGCCTGTTTTCTTCCAGATTATACAATTGTATTTACCTGAATGGAAGATGAGATTTTTCTGTGTGGGTTACACTCCTTAATTCTGAGTCATGTCATTTATTTTTTCCTGTCCCCAGAAGTTTTGCACCCCATTCTTTCCCAACCTCCTGATCACTTTCCATGCCCATAGCACATAGAATGAGTGCCTAAGAGTGCCTATAGATAATGTTACACTTCTAGGAAATGTAAGAAACTAATTTTCACAAAGTCAGGCTTTTCATTTCCCAATGAAGTGCTCTAATTTGTTTGCAAGTATCTTGCCCATGACATCAGGTATATAGATTTGCTATTACAAAGTTTGTAAATCTCAAATATCCTTAGATGCTAAGTTCAGTTAAAGGGGAATTCTTTACACAATAGATTACCTGACCAGGACCTGGACAAGGTCTTTGAGCATCCACAGAAAATGACTGGTGAAACTTAAGGGACCTGTGTTTTAAGGCAAAACTTGTGGATTGCTTACCTGGACTTGGCCACATAAATCTAACCTGTGTTGCACTGATATCCTTTGAGGGATCTGGATCTAAATAATTTCAATGAACTTTCAGATATAACATAAATAACACTCCAGCACTCACTGTAATTCAGCTGTAGCCATTATGAATCAAATATATCCCTCCAGGCAATGCATTTACCCCAGAGATGTAGTTGGCCTACAGGTGCTGAAGCTGTGCTAGCCTGAATATATCAGGCTGACATGGGGGAGTGTGCACATAAGTAGTTTTGCACGCAAAAGGCTGAATGAGTAGAGAAAAAAATATTCTGCTCAAACCCCAATAATCCGGACCCATCATGTCACATTTTTATAGAACCCACATACTCTTTGGTCTCATAAGTCTGCAGTTGACTTTTTTTTTTTCCTCTATCCTGGTTCATGATCAAATTGTAAAGTGAAATAATTGTATCTTTCATCTAGATCCCAAATCATCAAAGCCTATCAAAAATCATTTGGAACAAGGTACCTAACTGAGAATACATTTAAGCTCATACTTAATGCTAAAGGCAAGTTAAATTTTACTAATTTCTATGGAATTTAATCGCAGACTTAAATGGAAATCAAGCACATGATTAAGTGTTTTCATGAGTCATTTTCATGAGATGGATCATTAAAATTAAGTATAGATTTTAGAATCTAATGATGGGAAAAAAATAAATGCCTAATTTTATCTAAATGATATACACAGGTTTCTGTGGTATTTCAACCAGGCTGAATGTGACTGTTCGTTGAATTTGGGGCCAACCTCTTTTTAAGTTTTGGGGAATGAAGATGAGCAAGAATCTCATAGTCAACTCTGAAAAATTCTTGATTCCCATCCCATTAGTACTCACAGAAATGCAAATGTTGTGTTCCATGTGAAGCTCTTTTAACTTCTAACTGTGGTTCTCATAATTTTAATGCACAGATACATACTTGTTCAGGCAGCTTCTTCATTTTAATGTTATCCTTTTCTCATTTATTAACACTCACAATCTTAAGCTGTCAGGATCTCCTCCTCTGCCAAAGCCACCTAAGACAACTTTGTAACCGGTGGCTGTTTAAGTGAATGTAGATAATCATAGTTAAGACCTAGTGTTAAAGCTATGAGGTTTTATTCATTGGTCTGTAGAAATTCACATCCTCTGAGTAGCTCTGAAAAAATCAGTGGGCCATTTACAGCATATTCAATTAAATTCACTGTTACTATGACCATTACTACTGCTGCTGCTGCTACTGCTATTACTGTTACTGATAATAATGACTATAATGAAAATTTAAAAAATGGAACTTTTAGATCCAGTTTATAACCCAAAGCTGCATTAAGATTGAAATTTAGCAAAACAAAGAATGAGTAAAAGAAAGACATACAAAGACAAAGCTAAAAAGACATCACAAGACAGAGGAAAGGAATATTTATTCTTTGAACCAGTGGAATAACTAACTGATTAATCAGCTTAGCAATCCAAAGATCAGTCCTGTAAAAAGCAAGCAAAAATCTTTGTCAGAACATCTCATGTATTTTAGGGTGTTGAGCTTGAATCAAATCTTTCTGATTAGATCAGAATGAAAAACACCATTATATTCCTATTATGCCTTTCCAAATACTGTACCAAAGAAGCATTAAACATGAAAAATATCCTTGAAGTAGAACTGTCAGTTCCACTGCACAAGCTGTGTTTTTTATGAGACCATCCAGGGTTTGGCCAGCAACAAGATTTTTTCATTGCGAAGGAGCTCACATTTAGTTAGCAACATGTCTGCATTTCCCCATATGGTTCCTTCCAAGGTGTTGTGTCATATATAATGATGTCACATTGTAGAGGAAGAAGAAAAAAAGGCCTCAAGCTGTTTTCTTCTCTTTTTTTTAAAGCTTCACCGATTATGTGGTAGCTTTGAGCAGCCTGCTCATCTCTAGTGTGCAGTGGGTTATCTGCTCTCCTTAATTCCAGTTTGCATGTATTCACACAGCTTTAAAAGAAAAAGAACAGCATTTCTTACCAGAGATCCAACTTTTATCTATCCATATTTTCAGTGCAATGTATTTCCACTGGCTTCTGAAATGTGAGATTTTAAAGGGTGCAGTGTAATAGTTTACATTTTTATCCAAGTTGCTATATTTACATGCCTCGTAAACCTGTGGTGCTTAAGGCTTTCAGCAGCATTGCTTTGATTTCATTTGTGGTTTTATAATTATTGTTTTATTCTCAGGTGTATTATCCTTGGAAAGCCAGCTTTGTAATGTAATGGAAATGTCCAGGAACATCCTTTGTTCTCTCAGTAATACTACTTACACATGAAAGTATGGGCTGCATACGTGGCTTACACAGGCTATTCCCTGTGTCTAGATTTATATATATATATATATAAAAGATTTTATTTTATTCTTGATCATTAAAAATCAGCCTCTATAGTAACAAAATACCTCTTAAGTTTTCACTGTGTTTTTCATCACAAGTTCCTTTGTAGTGACTGGCACTGATGCACAGTTCTTGAGGGTCCCACCAGCTGAGCAAGTTATTACTTTACTACCTCTTGATACCTGCACTCATGATTCTGCTACCTGTGTGCTCAGTACCATCTGAGATGTGTTATTGCATTCAAGACATCCAGAACAGTGTAGCAGATATGAATCAGGATTGAGAAGAAGCATGTTCCCTTCCATGGCTGAGCAGAATACTCCAAAGCACCTAAAAGGATACTAGATGCTTAGGCCCAGGCAAGTGAATCCAATTCTGTGGGCTTGTTTCAGTTGCCCAGACAAAGATGTCCAGTGCCTTTTTGAGATGCCCACGGGTGTTACATCTGGCCACTGACTGCTAGCTCAGAAAGACAGTGCAAACCTGTGCATATCTGCCAGCCCAGTGGAGGTGTCTCAGTTTGCCTAAGTCCTCTAGAGCTATTCAGCTGACCAAATAGAGGTTTCTACTTAAAGCTGGTCTAACCTCTTTATTAGACTCCATTAACTACATTCTCTGGGACTGGATTCATTTTCCCAAACATGGGCATCTGGTATCACTTGGGATGCTCAAGTTCTGAAGTTCTTCAATAGCTCCTGTCTATGCCAGATCATGTGAGAGATGAAGTACGACAGAATACCTGAAACTGTACTACAGATGCCTGAACTCAGGCAATTGATCCAAGTCTTAATTTCTGTTTACTATAGAGAAAGCTCAGACAGCCATGCAGGTTTACAGGTACGCTACATTGATATTAAATTATCTGAGCCTGGAACTTGGCAAGTTTGTAGCAGGGCAAATTTTCCACAGTTTCCCAAGTACTGATCCCACGTTTCTAATCACAGAATCATCTCTTCTCATTTTGCATAATGTGATTGTATATTTTAAAGCAAAGCTTTTGAAGGAGTCTGATGATGATGAAAGCGTATTTTATTCAATGCTTGATAGCATCCTAAAAAAATTTGTTTTGAGAGATGGAGTATTCAACCCCTTTTGAAATCAAGTCTATTTAAGTTCTGTCATGTTGAGCATAGACTGATCCATGTCATATGTCAAATATCACAAGTTTCTTTCTTCTGGAAAAGCTGTAGGTTACTTTTGCTCAGAGGCAATGCTAGAAATAAATGCACTGCTGTGAACACAGGAAAAAAAGACTGGTGGTTACAGGAAAAAAATCTAGTGGTCAAGCCAGTTTTGTGATCTTTGGGCTCTCATCCTGTTGTGTACTCTCAGGAAAGTAATTTAAACCCTGTGATGTCTTTGGCTATGATTTGTTCTGCATAAATCTCATTTTCATGCAATTTAGTAAAGCTATGAAGTACAATGGATATGATTCACATTTCCAAATGTTGAGGTCTGTACTGCAGACCTACACAAGGTCTAACTCTCTTTAGCCCCCTAGTAAATAAAAGGAGAGATAGTGTCTGGGTTCAATACAACTCATCTTTACATTCTAATTGAATAAACTGTGTTCTAAATATGACATTTTTTTCCCCTTGAATATAGAAAATTCTATACAGCTAGCTGATTTGGAGATGTTTTCACTGCAGAGATCTGAAATATAGACAGTTGAACACCATTCCCATCCTCCATGGGTGAATATCTGTTGTAGGTTCTTCTGCACCTGATTACCAATACAGATTTTTCATAATTAATTTATTACAATGACAAGAGCTTGTTAACCTGAAGAACTAAGTTTGATATCTAGACAGAAGACATCCTTCAGGTATGCAAGCTCTTCTACAAGAATGGGTGCATGAATTCATCTGCAATACAAACTGCATAAAACTACTTAAGTAATACTAAATCATTTGATTCATTGGTATTCAAAGTACTTCGAGTTGTTGGACAGGAAGGTAAAACATGGATGGAGACAATCAGTAGCAGTATCTTACATAATTTTATGAAGCTGATATTATGGAATTATAGTGCATGGAATCAAAGCAAAATGGTCAATTTAATGTTTGTGGTGAAGAAACTGGTATCCAATATGATGCAAAATGGTTTAGTTCAAGAATAATCACACCTAATTGATACGTTGTGTAATAAATTCACATGATACAACAATCTGTGTGAAATAAGCTTTGCTTGAGATACTCTTATGGTAGGAAGTGTGATGATCTTAAAATGATGTTTCTAGGACAAGAATGGATTTTTATTAGAAACTACCCTGTTTTCCCGAAAATAAGCCCTATCCTGAAAATAAGCCCTAGCATGATTTTTCAAGATTTTTGAGGATGCTTGAAATATAATCCCTACTCCAAAAATAAGCCCTAGTTACAGTTCATAAAAAAGTCAATTTAAATTGAGTCCAGGCAGCTATACATGTAAAAAAGTAAACCTCTTTTGGAGCAAAAATTAATGTAAGACCCTGTGCTATTTTGGGGGAAACAAAGTAACTGAAGCATTTAGCCCCATGGAGCAATACCTTAATACCAGAAATAGTTTTCTGTTCTTCAGAGTTCTTTAGATTCCAGATACTTCTGCGACATCAGTCAGTGCAGGATCTAAAAATCAGGGTAAAAGAACACTCAAGGCTATGTTGTTTTCTCTCATACACTGTAGACCAGCTATTACCCTAAAGCAACAATGTCAACAGGGGTTGGCTGAAAAATGAACCTATGACACTGAAATTTTTCAGCCAACTCACACAAGAGTACATTGATCAAAATTTCACACACAAAAAAGATGTCTTTTCAGTTAATAGCTGTTGGACTTACAAGAATATTAATACATAAATTAATAGTGGTATCTTACTTCATGCCTAATTTCTTTTCACTTACCCATCTTCTCCGTCCTGAGATTTAAGTTTTGAAGGACCCAAAGTGCCACTCACTGTGATCTTAATTCTGGAAACAGGAAATTGTCAAAATGTTGATATTCTGAGAGCATACTGGAAAATATGAATTGTTTTCTGTTTTCTGACCATTTCTAAACATAGTAATCAAAAGTTTCATACAATTCTACAAAGTCCTATTCTAAAACCTGGACCTTTATAGCCTGCACATATACAGTCATGTGGCATTCACACGAGGGAAAGATTATTTACACATGCCCCAGGAAAAGTCCATTACAAATTTAAGACCTCATATACCTGCAGTATGAATTGTACAGTGAATAGCCTTCAACTTAATTGTCTTCTCAGATCATACATTACACTGACCAGTAGATATTTAAAATATCTTTGTCATGAAAACTAGGAATGTGCTAAAATTTTCTTTTCTGATATGCACTGCATTAACAATCCATTTAACATATAACCTTACACACTGAGGTGACTGTCATGTTGAGTCACCTGATTTTTATGACACACTACCCTGTTTTCCCAAAAATAAGCCCTACCCCAAAAATAAGCCCTAGCATGATTTTTCAAGAATTTTGAGGATGCTTTTGAAATAAGGACTTCTGAGGACTTTTGAACTAAGCTAGTCCTCCGTGTTCCCTGCACAGTCATGGGGAGAAAGTTAAAGACAATGATTGTGACAGCAGAAGGGATGGATCTTCCCAAGGAGGGGAAGATCTTGTTAACATGGTCCCACTCTCTCACTGACAACAGAAAGAGCCTGAATGACCAGATTAGATCAGACATCTAAATTCTATATGTATATATATTACTGAGGTTGTTCCTATACAGTATACTTCAGTTACCAGTTGTTAGAAGGATTCTGCATAGAAATTCTCAGTACTTGTGCTTGATTCTGACAGTAATCATTATGCTATTTAATGACACCATTACACTTTGTGTAAATCTGTAGTGACTACTGAAACTACAGGTCCTTCTGCTCAACACTGGTTCTGCTGTTTCAAAGTAGCAGAAATAAGATAGCAGGAGCTGCTACATTGTATGTCAGAGACACAGTAGTATGAAGCATCTTTCTAGGAAATATCAAAGAATAGCATATATATAAAAGAATCAACACAAAAGCCTGTTCTCAGCTTACATCTCCTGTCTTCTTAGAAGCCAACATGCCAACATTTATGATCATGTTAAGCTCAACATTTTCAGAATATCCCTTCACTCTCAGCTAGATGGTACACATATAGTCTACAGGATTGTGTTAATGGCATAATCTGTATTACTATAGGTTAGTCATATCAAGCAGATAGGCATTGGATTACAGGGGAAAAGGTGTACTACAGTGGAAGGGAGAGCATAGGAAAAGAAAGAAAAATTTAGGATGAGACTCGATAGACCAAAGCCAAAGACATGCATCTGGCCAAAGAGAAATACTTCACTAAGTCAGACAATTGTACCCAAAAATGGATTGTTTCTTTCTGTTGTTTATCAAGGGATCCCAGTGTAACTAAATCCGGGGTAATCATGTGTACTGTAGATATGTTAAATTCAAGAAGATGAACCTTACCTTCAAGGTCTTTTCAACTTTGTCACAAGTTTGTTACAAGTAGCCTCATTTTCCAAAACTGTCTAGAGATTTTGTAAGTCTCCTCTGCTGAAAGCCCAACTCAGACTTCATGCCAAATGAGGGTACTTACTCTATTGCTATTCCAAGATAAAATCAAATGTACCTTAGTAATTTCTAACTGATATTTAAAAATCTGAAATATTGAAGACTACAACCTCTCCAGGTTTTACTAGAAGATTTTTCTTAACATCTAGCCACAAACGAGTACTAGTGCTTAGTCTTGTGTTCACAGTATGGAGCACAAAATAAAAAAAAATAAAATTAAAAAAAAAAAAAACTGACTCAAATGTTGACTCAAATGCAGTTGTTTTCTAGTAGCCACAGTCAAAGGAAAAAGGCAGCAGGATTTTGCAACAGACTTATAGTAACCATACTTTTCTGGGGAAAAAAATAAGGCTTGTTTTTCATCATCTTATTAATATAACTATATGATACAAAATAAACCTTGAACTCAGAATCAAACTGGTTGTAGAGACTTATTAGATGGAAGATCTAGTGTCTTTTGTCGATTTATGGACTCATTTGCAAAATCTGCGACAAATGTTGACTCCTTGCATTTATCTTCCTTTTGTTTTCTCTTTGTGTATGCAGCTGATACTCATGAATCTGGTCTGCTGCAAAGGTAAGTGTCACCCTTGTATATGTAGCATTATCTCTTACCTGGAGACCTTTACTAAGAGTTGGAGACTCATGTTCCAGCAAAGGTTAAGACGTCAACACCTCCCTCAATTGCTGTCCTGGGAAATTCCCATAACCAACAGGTCCTGGAATGTCCTCTTATAAACAGTGTGGGTTAGATGGGCAAATTAATTAAATTTAACATTGATGGGTAGCAGAGATGTATGAAATAAGCAAATGGAATAGACAAAACAGTCTAAACACCTATACAGAGCTTCAAGTTCTCACAACCCATGTCCTGAGGCAGCCATGATGCCCGAATTAGACATACCTCCCAGTGTGAATGCATAATTTTCTCAACTGGGTCATATGAATAATAACAAAGGCTGGTCTTTTTTTTTTTTTTTTTTTTTTTTCTCCCCAATTTTATGTCTGATGTTATTTCAGTGCTAAATGGCTGAGCTAACTGGCATCCACCTCACTTAGTAACTCCTTGCAACAGGAGTGGAAATCAAACCATATATCAGGGCTGTGCTACAGAAGGTTTTAGTCTGTCATTTGGCTTGGAAATTTTTGGTTCCTTTCGGTTCAGACTCAAGCTACAGTTCCTATAAATCCTATGAACAGAAGAAAATTTCCCTTCTTACTTCAGTCCCATAAAATAAATTACCTTCTTTTTTTTGGTAAAATTTTCTTCCACAAATGAGGTAGGGTTTGACTATTATTTTTATTCTTTCCATGGGAAGAAATGGGCATCCTCTTGTAGCTTGTTCTGAATTATTCATGACAAAGAAAGAAAACCTGCTAAAACAGAAAAGAGCAGCCTTTAAAGAATAAGAAAGTTGTCAACACTCAGGCCTTCACAAGCTCAGAGAAAGAGCTGATGTCTCACACTTTCATGGAAATGAAGATGTTAATGAAGAAACGGTATGGAGTGGGAAAGAGAAACAAAGAATGTGGTTTCTGGGCCTTTATTTTGTAAATATTTGGACTTGTGTGAATTTGTTAATTGAGGCAATTGATTTTTGCCTGAAAATGGTAGCAATGTCTAATTCATTAAAGCCAAAAATAACATCCTTTGGGCTAAATGGGGTCATTTCATTTGTAACCTTTTAGTGATGTATTAACAATTTGGAAGCATTTCGGTGCATATCTTAAAAAGTGCCACATTAACAGGAACGGGCCTGGAGAAAGAAAAAAAAAAAAAACTAAAAAAAAAAAGTTACACACGTACGCAAGCACATACACACACACACACACACACACACTATACATGGCCTCCAGCCCCTGTCCTTCCTTTTCTGCAGCATTTTAGGGTCTATGTTTAATATTGCCAAGCCTACTTGAGTGATAAATGCAACTGTATAAAAATTACTTATTACAAGCTGTCATGTTGCCTCACTCACATTGCAAGGCTAGAGGCACTATACATAAAGCTAGAATCTCCACCTTGACAGCATCGGCAGTGCCGGCTTTAAAATAAAATGCTTTCAGTCATGAATACAAAACATAATTTACCTTTTCATAATACTTCAGTTTTGAAACACTTTGGAAAGCTCATGTTACCATCAAACCTTTACCTGAGATGTGCCAGCAACCAGTTAATTCTGAGTTGTCAATTTACTTCAGTGTTGCCTTCCATCACTTCGCCTTTGAAGAAATATTAAGCTGTTCAAATTGCCATCACCTTTTTTTTTTTTTCTAAGTTATATTTATCCTTGATTCTTCGGCGGTGAGTATCTGACACAATAGGATTATTCCAAGCATTAAATTGCAATTTGGGAAAGTGCCTGCTTGCTATGTTACTTTTTCAGAAGCTCCCTGACTTGCTGTGTATTTACAGTATCAAAAAAATTTTCCGAGTACCATCCCCTGCTTTTTCTCCCCCCTTTTCCATAGAGTCTAGTTACACAATTCCCCTTGAATTGCTCCTCCCTTCCAACGGCTGGCCGAGATCAGAGGTTTAATTCCTCGCTGTGGTAGCCCAGCCGCCCCTTTTTCTCTTGCATTAGTACTGTACTGATGCTTAAATATAAAAGCTCACTGTAAGCTGTGGATGTCAGCGAGATTCAAATTGAAAGTGAAGGTTCCAGGGAGACTGGCTGGGTAACAACTGATGCGTTGTGACTGTTTTTATAGTTGGTCATGATGCATACAGTATGTGAAGTTCCCATCTGTACTGGTGTCTGCCCACCAGCCACCCTGCCACATTCGCAAAAGTGGCTCGAGCACTGAGCGCAATAGGAACAGAACTGCAGATGCCTCCCTTTAGCCCAAATTTCTTTTGACAATGTTCACATCCAGTTAAGGCCCAAAGTGCCTGTACTTGTCAGGAGGGATAAGGAGTGAGGAAAGTAGTCCCTTCTCGAAAGCGAAACAGAATTGCCAAAGGAAATATTTTTTCTTCTTTCCCCCTCCTTTCCATCTTCAGCTGCCCCCGCTGTTGCAAATCCCCATCCTCCCCCTTCCCTCCTCCGCAGATGCAATGTCCAAAAAAAAATAGAAAAAGAGAAAAAAAAAAATTAAACTGGCATCTCTGATATAGGTCTACAACAGTTGCCTTTTTTCTCTAGTAATTGTTCAAGAAAGGAAGTGCAACTGGGAGAGGTAAGATTTTGGATTTGACAGTGCTGACTACAACAGCCCACAGAAGACGCATCGTGCCCATGAGCTCTGGGATTCGGCTACAGGGGGATTCACTGTCCCTAGTGGGTTGCTTAGCTGGGTGACAGGAATGGGTGCATATTTCCTATGCTATTGGAAGCTGCTTCGATTCCACCCATACAGATATCATTTGGCTAGAAAAAAATAAATCCATTTCCCTTCATATTCTTATCCTTTCTTTCCCCGCCCCCCCCCCCCCCCCCCCCCCCCGCCTTGATTTTAACTTATTGATGGATCATTTAGCAAACGAAAGCAAGGAGATTCTTATGTTCATGACACAGAGTCAGACCTCAAAGGCTTTCTGGTTCTAACATCTGATGACAGGTCTATGATCTTCAGATTGCTCTGGCCACAGGTCTGTGCCTCAGTTTCCATATCTGTAAACCAGCAGAATAATACACAGCTGTGTCAGCAGAGGGCTCTGAAGATGGGTACCTTATCCTTTATTAGGAGGTATTTTGGTGGCCGAGTCACTAGATAGCAGAGCAGATTTCTGTAGATAAGCCATTCTAACACGTATAAATGAATAAATGTTTCAGTCAAGCAAATTCCAACAGCGGTGACATTGCTGCTATATTCATCCTGCAAAGTTCCTTCATCCTGACCCAGTGTTCTCACTTGTGGACACCTGATGTCAAAGAAACTCCATCCACTAATTCCAGATGACTTGCAGAGATCCTTCCCAACCTAGGTTTTCCCAGAAACAAAATCTTCAAGAGGATTCCTACCTCTGTAGAACACTTTAATCCTGAGGAAGGGTGTTAGGAGGACATTTTCTGTTCACATTGGAGTAAAGACCATTTGAGAAAGTGAGGCTCTTCATCTAGCATCGAAATAGTTGACCTTACTATTTTAAAAAAAATCTTTCCCAAACTAGGAGAATAAATGTGTCTGATGTGCTGTCCAGCTATTTCCTCTAACATTTTAAAAACAATTAAATAGGAATAGTAGTTGATAAAGATACCCCTTTTAGAATTATCCATATATATTTAAGCACATTAGTAAATTTGGATTATTTTCCATAGTACTTTGTTTCTTTTTGAGCGGATATGGAAATTTGGTGGAAATTAGTCATCCAAATGCTTTAAATGTTTTCAGATTACAGAAACGATGTTCTCAGTTCTGGCAGGCTTAATCAGTGAACTGGTTTAATTGAGATGAAAACAGCAACAAAGTCAGGGCCACTTTGGTTCTGATTTTGGATTACTATATCACATTAAAAAACAAACAAACAAACAAACTTGTATAGGAACCTTGGGCTGAATTCCAGTTGGTTGGCTGACTTGATGATGGTTTCCATGTTATTTTACTCCTTGTTCAGAGTAGCTGTAGTGTAGCCTTTGGAATCTCTGGCCCGTGGGACATCAAAAGACACATTAATGGGCTCTGCAGGTTCTGAAAAAACACTTGAAGCTCTGATGTTCAAGCAAAGTAGGCTCAGGTAGACTTTCTTTCACTATTACTTTCTGAGATCTCAGTTGTCTTTTCCTGGTTCTTCGCTAAGAATTGCAGTGTTGCACAGGGCAGCTGTGGGATTACATCCAGGCAGTTGGTATAATATATCAACATGACTATAAACCTGGAAAATAGCCAGAGGGAATTAAAAAAGGGAGGAGTCTCCCCCCTCCCTACGCTGCCCCCTTCAATGGCCCCAAGCAACCCAAGACAATATTAAAATCTGGAAAATAGTTATGAAGAAACTGGCTTCTCAGGGCCTCCTGGAGTCCTGGACTTTGTTCCTGGAATAGCTGAATGTGCTTTTCTTCCCCTCCCATCACATTTGATCTGACCCATCTAACCATTTCATAGTCCCAAAGGGGAAACAGAAAAGTGCAGGGAGGGCAGAAAACTGGAACCTGCTACAGTATCCAGGGTTCATGACTTGCTGAATCCGTATTTAGTCTCACCATGTACAGGGGTGTTCAGCATAGACTTTTATTCCACTTTGCAGAGCAGCCACCTGATGGGGTGAGCACTGCTAATTTACCACCATGCGATCCACAGTGAAATGAGTCTACAGAATGGACTACATATGAACAAACAAACAAAAAAAAAAAAAAAAAAAAAGAAAAGAAAAAGGAAAAATATGAAATAAAATAATATGAAAAAAATAAAAGAAAATAAAATTATTGATGGCATTAGAATAATTGAAATCTTACCTTTGGTCTTAATAATTAACAACCAAGAGTTGAGCCACCTATTTCTGAAGTTTATTGTACCTAAATGCCATTTAAAATTTTTTTTGAGATAGTACAAAACCAGTTTGGGCAAAACCATGCCACTCTTATAAAACTAGCATCATACACATTTCCTTCACTGGAAGAACACTCATTACAATGCAGAGACACTCAGGAATTTTGTTATGAGGATGTGGTGGTGTGGTCAGCTGAAATTATTTTTAGTTCCTCTGAAGCATCTCAGTCACTGGCATTTGGATGAACTTTAATTAACAGTTTTCTCTCTTTCTTTGCAGTTCACCAAAAGGGAGGGGTTGATAGTAAATGGAGCTGAAGGTGATCATTGACAGTTCTCTAAGGTCCTACATACAACCTTAACTTCCAAAAAGATACATACTGAAAAGCACTCCACTGTTTCTTACATATAAATGAAGTTTCAAAAAGGGAGATGATCTTGTGTGAAGGTATAGAATGAAGATTCTGTTGATTCTTCCCTAGAGTCCCTGTGCAATCTCAGGAAAGTAATTTAGGTCTAACTATCTTCAAGTTAGAGATGTACACTAAAATTTTTTGCTGAGCCTCCTTCTATGCACAGTGGAGAGAGTCAGGAACCAAGGGAAGGTAGTAGAGATGGATGGGAGGATCTGTTCTCTAGAGATACTTGACTGTCCACTTTAGGAGATGCTGGGTGAAGAATTGGGGTGGACTTCCACAGTTACTTTAAACAATTCCTGTAGAGAGCAGGTACAGAAAACAGTATTTGTCCCTATCACATTATGGATGTGATTGCTGAGCATTAGTGCTAGCACAAGAGGTGAGAGAGAGCTGGAACATCCCTTTTGGAGTCAACCCAACTTCTAGAAAAATTAAAGTAATGGCACAACCTAGGTAGTTTTTCTCTATACCATCAACTTTTAGGTGGCTCATGGCAGGAGAGATGAATCCCACCTGTAGACTTCAGTCCGTGTTGGGCAGTGAAGCACTGTCTTAGAGGTCCCCAGATGAGCTCACCAAGGACTGAGGAGCCGTACTATACTGCATTAAACATCTTGGTTCAGTCCAGGAAATATTGTAGCTGAAGCAATATTTTTTCAAGCTAAGGTGTGTTCAGGGCACACTGCGTTTGATACCTCGCTGTCAGTGTTGTCATATCCCTGTTTTTCCTCACTCTTCATGCACTGGAAGGTGAAACAGGGCTAGGGTACTTTCACTGGCTCTGATGCCACTTGCAATTGTCCAGCCATCCATACCTAAATCCTCTTACGCTCTAAAAGGGAGGGACTGCACCAAAACTGTGTACTTGAGTGTTATGGGCCAGCTCCTGGATAACAGCAGGGATTTCTTTGGGACAGTGCTAGATGCCATGGGCTAAAAACAACTTTGCAACCATTCTAATAGCTTGCCAATATAAAACAAACAAACAAACAAACAAAAAATATATATATGTATATATATATTTAATAAGCTCCAACCCTTAAATAACTGGACATTAAGCCAGGGTCACACAACTAACAAAGATGAGGTTCTTGCAGACATGGTTTAGTGCTAGAGTTAGGTTATAGTTGGACTCGATGATCTTGAGGGTCTCTTCCAACTGAAATGATTCTATTCTATTCTAAATGTTTCCATACCCTTCAGCAGAAATCAGCAGTGAAGTTTCACACCAGAACTATGCAAAAGCCCCTTTTACAGCACATAATCAAATGGTGTTTTGTTTCTTTAAGTTTTACTGGGAAATTTTAAGAGGAAATTAGAAGCTGATAACTACCAGAACATTTTAGGAGGAAGGAAAATGAACGCTGTGTTTGCACAGGTTTGTGCAGTTAGAAATAGTTGAGTTTCACATGCCTCTGGCTCTTACATTGGATTCCTGCTATTGCAGTTGACTACTTTGTCTTTTGGATTAAGAATAGATGTAGGATCTTTTCCACTGACTGCCAAAAAAAAAAAAAAGAAAATATAAATCCTTCTTGTGACATAGTCCCATTCTTTACCCTTTTTTTTTAACTTCTTCCAGCGACACACAATTTCTTTGGTGTGCCTGTTCAGGGAGGAAGAATCCTCTGCTTTCTGGGTAGGCAGATCTGTGATTGTGTTTGACACATGAGCAGAAGAGGGCAGAAAAAATGAAATGTGTGAACTTCTCTTCCAGTACTGACCTACAGGGACTGTTCATAGAGCAAAAATCGCCACATTCACACTGTTCATTCATCTTCTGTATTCACTGTATGACGACTGTCATCAGGAGTGCGAGTCCATACCAGCTGGGTGATGTGCCATTTATCTGCTTGGAATTGAGGCTAGCAAGTCATTTTTGTAGTCTAAGTCATCAAATAAACATTTGGTGAAAACAAAGTTCAGCTTCTATATTCTGGGTCAAATTTAATCTAGCAACATAAAGTAAAACACTTGCTATGTCATTATAAATTCCCTTGAAGTCAAATAAAGCCATTACAAGTCCCTTTGTCATTCTCTCTGCTTTTAGAACTATATTCTATTCTTATTCTGGGTGAATTTAGGCACGTTCTGGGCCTTTGATATCAGTCCAATAATCAGACCTGTCATATTGCATAGTTTTTTGGATCGAGGCTAGAAGCATGAGCTTTTCCATTGACTGCACAAAAGGAAATGTTGATCCCTCTTATGGCACAATCCTTTCTTCCCCTTTCTCAACTTTTTGACATAAAAAACTTGTAAGTGACATCTTTTCCTTAGTCCTGTCTTTGAATCAGGTTACTTCTTCAACTGGTTGTACTGGATGACAGTGAGTAGCAGCCATTTCAGATGAAGCCCCATCTGTTTCTTCTCTGGCAATGAAGGCTCAGAGCATAAAATTGAAGATATTTTTAACTTTATCTATCCTCTTTCCCTTTTCTCTTATAAAAGTGAATAAGAAATGCAACAGTTTCTTGTTCACAATCACCATTACAGTATTTCTGTCCTGTAACATAACACAACACTATTGCTCATTGTAGATGAAGTACAATAGCGCAGTCTACAAGTGATTGTTGCTAACTGGTTTGAAAAAGCTTTTTTTTTTTATTTATTTTTATTCTTAGCACTTTATATTTGATTTACCAAACATGAAAGCAATGAAAGGGAAAATAATTTACAACTTTTTTTTTCTTTCTTTTTTGAAAACACTTTACAGACAATAAAATTATTAATTAAATTGTTTAAAACCCATTGTTGTGAAAGTTACCCTTGCCTTACAACCAGATGAGGTGCATTTTCTGCAGTTTGGAGCAGCAAAGCCAATAAAGACTTGTTAACAAACTTATGTTATTTTTCTGTTTCCAGAGCTGAGTTTTGGGAATCTGAAACAGAGTTATTCTACCTTTACTTTAGATTTTCACTCAGTCCTGAGCAATGGGTAAGTGTCAGTCACTCGTAGAATCTCAGTAGCTTCATTGCCATATGCTTTGGTATGACAGCCTAGAATCATAGAATAGTTTGGGTTGGAAGGGGCCTTTAGATGTCATCTAATCCAAGGATGATTGAAGACAGAGATGACACACTGAAAAATATTTTTTTAAACATACATTTAATGCACTTTACATTTCTTGAAGCTTGTGGAACTCATCTAGGTGTAAGAATGTGAGACTGGTCATTTCTCAGTTGGAAACAAAGGTTTGTCTATCTGAACCTCATCTAGTCATCTCTGACCATGACTAGAGATGAATATCTTAGGAACAGCATAACATTGGGGCTAGCATGCAATGAGCATAATATGCTGTCTCAGCCTTCAGTGAAGTTTTTCTCTGTGCTGAGCCAGGTTTGTAATTTTATATTTTATAGCTTTCTATGAATTTATTTTCCAGGAACTTCTTCAGTCAACCCTGATAGTCTTTTAGGATCCACAGCGCTCTGCAGCAAAAACAAAATATTCACTACCTAATTATATTCTGTGTGAATAATCATCTCTGGTAGCAAAGCTGTGCTGGTAAATTATGCTTTTGGTGGTTGGGAACACCCTTATGTATATATCGGGAAATATACTTCTGCACTGACCGCCCCCTGATTTTTAGAGTATTATCACTTCTTCCATATGGATGGACCAATACCAACCACATCCCTTCTTCTTGCCCTTCCAGTTGCAATGCAAGACCATAGTAAAAAAGGAGGTGGGTGGATAGGTTCATCCCATGGATGCCTACCTGTACTATCATGCTTCATGCATGAATTTCTACTTATCCTGTTGTTTTCTGACAAGAAAAATGAATTCACACGTGGGACTCCTCTTTCACAAAGAACAGAAAGACTTCATTTCTGTCAGACATCTGTCTCCAAACCTGTATCATGCAATGAGGGTCTTTCTTTTGACTTTAGGAGGTCCTGAATGTGGCACATCCTAAGAGGAATTTGGGTCTGACACGCTCAGCATCAGCACAACTTAAAATCAGTCTCCCCAGAATTCATCTTGCATGTGGAGGACACTATGTTTCATGCACTATAACAGCTAATTCTGCTTAATTTCAGAAAACTTGGGAAAAGTTAAGTGCCCTAAGTAGGTACCCACTTAGTGGTAAAACATCTGAACCAGCTCATTGGAAAAGCTGAGGAAAGTGGTTGGTCTGAAACACTCTCTGTGCCTTTGTTTTAGGGAATTAAGTGAAATAGGTATCTGAGGCAAGAAATTTTCTTTTGGGCATAAGTTTCTAAATCAAACCTTTGGGCATGGATAGTGAGAGCAGTGTTTTCACACCTGCCAGGAGAGGAGCTGCCAACACTTATTTTTTACATAATGACCCTGTGGTTACAGAATTGTCCTGGGAAGCTCATAACTGGAGTTGCAGGGCAGTTTTAGCCTGAGAAAGATTTAAAACTGCTCTTCCCATACCCCTGAATTGTACTTTAAATATATCTAAACCATGCAGGGTGGAGAGAAGGAATCATGGGCAACAAGGAAAGCAGACCTGAAGAAATGTATGTTGTGGTTTATCGGGCAGGAATCTTAACTAGGAGAGGGGAACGATGGATTTTGGGCTCTGCTTTTCCAAACTGCTTGATATCATCAGTATTGAGGAATTGTTTGCTAAATGACTAAGATGATCCAAGCTGTTCTTTATTAAGCTGGACATCTCTTGAAGAAAAATGTGTACCTGCAGTAAGGTGTTATGGTTACTCAGCTTGTTGCTATCTAATGACTAAATACCTGCTACAAGACAGTCTGGGAGCTCATATTTAGCCAACTGATCATAACATGCAGCCAAGTAGTTAAAAATGGTTCAAATCTAGAGTAAACTCACCTTTGGGATTGCTAACCTTAGATCAAATCTATTATGGTCACACAATGCACATAGATGGGTAGATTTCAGACCTCAATTAAGGCACATACTCTGCTTTCTATAGTGTCTGTAGTGTCTGTAGTGTCTATAGTGTGTACATCTAAGTGGACACATGACACTGCTGTCTACACTTACGTTCTAGTCAATGGAGATCTAGTCAGTACAGCCCATGAAGCACAGAAAATAATTTATGTTATCCATAAGTAAATACTTATCTCAGGTCAACAGAACCACTGTCCAGTCTTTCCTGACTGCACTGAGTAGATCTCCAACTTCACTATATCTTTTTTTTTCTTTTGTGACTATTCTGCTGAAATACCCACCAGATTAATAGCTTCTTCTAGTTGATTGCCCAAGTTTTAAAAGAATGAATGAGTTTCCTGCCTAGAAAACAGATTTTCTGGATAAACTTAGAGGGAGAAATGCATTTTCTGACAGACCTATGGTGACATATCACCACTGAGAAAATCAAAGACACGGAAACTGAAGTAATCAGGTTAGCATCCCACTTGTCAGTATAATTCTCTCTTCCTCTGATAGAATAAAGAAAACTTACACACTCTTTATAGTAGCAAAATGAACCTAAAATGGCATGTAGATGTTGTCAGCAGACTTTCCATGCAGGTATGAAACCTCATTCTTTTCACTAAAAAAGGTAAATGTGAACAGAAAAAATCAAATATCTATATACACCCAGTCCACATGGAAATGCACACACAGATACAAATTGCTTGTGTCTTATTTTTAAATGCAGAACAGGCTTTAGACCCCATTTTGAATAATTTGGCTGAAATAAAACATCGATTAATAATTAACTAAATTAGCAGCATCTGTTCTTAAAGCATGGAAGCTTTGGAAGAAGAATAGGCAATCAGGGAATTAAAGCTTTCATGAGATGACATGTGTGACAAAGGAAGGTGTTTCCACACAGGTGGCAAAGTCTAGCATTTCTTAGCTTTGGAGTGCTTCACTTCAGTGCCTTTTCTAATGCTCTTTTAATGTTTGTGTTCAAGCATGGATGGGCACTTATGCACATGCATGTGGAATAGTAAAGAATAGACATAAATCAGTTTCTTTCCCTTGCAGGTCATAAAAAACTCTGTAAAAACAGAGTACTATTGTAAAAGCTCCCAGTTAGATTCCAGAAATATTGTGGGATATATTTCCAACAACAACTTTCCACACATATTCAGAGGAATAACTCTCAATTGTAACCATGGTGCTCATTTTCAAAGTTATTAATAATGTTTTGCACTTCGTATGTAAGAAAATGTGGTACATGGGCATAAAAGCATTAGCTTTCCCAATTCCCCTCTTCCTGGAGTAAACATACAATACAGTGGATAATAAAACTGTGCATTTTGTTTCTTTTTCATTTAAGTTTGTATTGAAGTATTGCTCATGAAGGCTACACAGCACAGCTGGGAAAAAAACAATAAATAAAAACAGAAGGAAGAGTCCCTCACTGTGAACTTTTGCTTTTTGTTTGGTAAAAAAATAGAAATTGCATCTGAAATAAAAAAGTAGAACAAATACCAGTTTTTGCAGAAATTGAACAAAATCAGAAGCCTCAAAAGGTTAAACATGGAAATAATTTTTTTCATTACAAAGGGATGATGTGGTTACCACAACAGCCTTATTAAAATTAAGTATGGGCTCTGTAATGAAGTCATTGACCCAACATTGCTGAATGCCTTTAAAATTAACAGGAATGTAATAACATTTCAAACTCACTTCTGTTTTCATATCACCTAGGACCATATTCACAGTTGTGTCTCCCCAGGGTCTGCCATAACTGAACATAACAAAAGCAGTAATGGAATGGAATAGAATAGAAAATACATTTCAAAGGTAAGTTCAGTAGGCCAGGTTTACAAATTCACCTGTTTTTCACATGATCTTTTAAATATAGCTGCCAATTTTTAAGCAAATGTTGGTTTAAAACTATTGGATAAATATACTTATATTCTGTTTCATTAAGCTGCAACTAGATAATGTTAAATCAATCTAAAAAGTCTGTGTTTCAAACTGATACAGCATTGTTATAGAGATTGTTACAAGATTCCTATTGCAACAGATTGATATTTTTAACCTTTTTAGTTTTGTAATAGAAAGATAAATTTGACATTAAATGCTATTACTAATAATTAATAATGAAATAGTAATTACTATTATCAATGACAACATATGATTTTAGATTACTGATATCAAAGAAGTGTGTTATGAATTAATCTGATGACAAAAGTCTAAAGCTGCGTACTTAAACCAACTGAAATTTCACAGAATCACAGGATCACAGATGTCCGAGGTTGGAAGGGACCTCTGGAGATCATCTGCTCCTATGGCCCTGCTCAAGCAAGACCACCTAGAACTAGTTATCCATGATTGTATTTAGAAAGTTTTTGAGTATCTCTAACAAAGGATAGTCTACAAACTCCTTGGGTGAATTTGCTCTGCCTTAAGAAATCTTGCCACTGCAAGCATGCAGTTTAACACAATTGGGTTAAAAATAATTAAACAGCAGTATCAGCAAAACTCGTGGATAAAGTATTAAAACAGAAGAAAACAGAATAAAAAATCCTTTGGCTGATACAGCTGCTCCTTTGAGGAGAAGTGTTTTTTCAATCTATATCAGATAAAGACATTTTTCATTAGAACAGGTTGTGTCTTCTCTGATGAGGTTTTTCAATATAGTGATATCACTGTAACTATATTAAAGGCAGACACAGTCCCATGCCAAATGGGAGAAGGTAGACAGCTGCAAAGGAATTTCAGCACACAAGGACCCTCCCCCTAGAGAAGCAGCTTCTGGAGAGGGGATGGGTTCACCCTGGTTTCTTGTTCTGGACTGTACAAAGTAAATATGTTTTGATGTAGGCACAGCCACTGTATGGAACTTGAATCTCCAAGTCACAAAACTCAGTATAGTGAAGGTCAGCAACAAATGATCTCGATCAAAACAGATCCTTTTGTCCCCGTTCTCCAATAATTTTCTGCACTGGGATTCCCACCCCCAAAGAAGCTTTAAAAGACCTTTTTAGTTATTTTGGAATCAATTTATGTGTGGAGTATTTCTTTGAGGGCAGAGAAGCCACCCCTTATCAGTCTGATGAGGGATGGGAAAATGTTGTTGAAATAAGCACAACAGGATGAGCAAGGTAGCCCTGGTGGGATTTCTGTGTGTATAAGGATGCACTTGAAAAAATGTGAATTGCTGCCTCTTTTTGCAATGCTGAGCATCCCAATGTGTCAGCTAGCCTTGCTCCTGCTGTTGTACCACCTGAACTGGGCTATGAGCAGATGCAGGCTCTAAAAACTGGGTAGCAGCACATCTCTTTGGCAGAGCCAAAGCTTGCAACATCACGGCAAAGCAGAAGAGATGGGTTTCCTTCAGTTATGTCATATGCTCATGGGAATTTAGCAGCAGCAGAGAAACAGAGCTGCTCTATTCTTAGTGCTAGTAGGACAGGTGACACTGCCACTGAAATGCTGTCATTTCTGTCACTAGCCAGCACCACAGGCAACAGACACAACAGAGGCCAAAATTTAAATGGGCAGGAGAAAGCATCTTCCTTTCTGCAAGAGCCCTGCAGCCCTCCCCTCCCACAAGCCGTGGATGGGGGGAATGCTGTGATGGGCACTCACAGGGCAGCTCCCCCCTGTCCCTGGGTTTGCCTCTGGGGACAAAGTCACACCGTGTGTTGGCAGGGAGCCTGGGCAGAGAGTGAATCATGAAATCATAGAATCATTTCATCTGGAAGAGACCCTCAGGATCATCGAGTCCAAACATAACCTAACTCTAGCACTAAACCATGCCCCTAAGAACCTTGTCTAAATGCCTTTTAAACCCCTCCAGGGATGGTGACTCCACCACTGCCCTGGGCAGCATGTTCCAATGCCCAACAGCCCTTTCCACAAATAATTTTTTCTTAATATCCAATCTCAGCCCTCTCTGGCACAACTTGAGGCCATTTCCTCTTGTCTTATCACTTGCTACTTGGGAGAAGAGACCAACACCCTCCATGCTACAACCGCCTTTCAGGTAGTTGTAGACAGCAATAAGGTCTCCTCTCAGCCTCCTGTTCTCCAGGCTAAACAGCCCCAGTTCCCTCAACTGCTCCTCATAAGACTTGTGGGACTGGCAGCTTGTCTGCAGGGCCGGGCAGAAAAGGCATCTGCCTGTGAGGTGGCCCAGGTCCTACTGCTGCCTGTCCTCTCTCCTGGGAATTAATTCTAGTTCATATTCCACCTGGCTTTGGCTGCTTCAGGAGCCATCCCCTGTTATTTTTCCCCTTGTGTATAGAATCATAGAATTATAGAATCAGAATAATTTAGGTTGGAATAGACGTTTAAGATCATCAGGTCAAAGTGTAAACCTCATGCTACCAAGTCCACTGCTAAACCACAGCCCTAAGTGTCACACCTACGTGTCTTTTATACACCTCCAGGGATGGCGACTCAACCACTTCCCTGGGCAGCCTGTTCTGATGACTGACAAACCTGTCCGTAAAGAAATTTTTCCTAATATCCAAACTATCCCCTGGTGCAGTTTGAGGCCATTTCCTGTCATCCTATCACTTATAACTTCGGAGAAGAGACCAACGCCCTCCATGCTACAACCTCCTTTCAGGTGGTTGTAAAGAGTGAGAAGGTCTCCTCTCAGTGTCCTTTTCTCCAGGCTAAGTTTTCAAACTTCTTTAAAAACCTACAAAATCTGAAAAAAAAAAAAAAAAAAAGTTTCCTGAAGGAGATTAAGTTGCCTGAACTTTTCAGTAAAGATCTCAAGGTTCACCAAAAAATCAGTGTGTTAAGAAAGCCAGGCATGAAGAATGGGTTGCATGTAATTAGGCACTCATGAATGAAATATGGTGACTTCTAGTGCTTTCATAGCTTCCTATCAAATTCTAAACCTCAAATGTATCTCTTTTCAGATTAAACCCCTGAGAGCAAATACCCACAAAACCCTCCCCTGTTTGTAAAGTAAAACTTCTCATTTTCCCCTGGTTCTTCTATCTTTTTGTATGAAGGAGGATTTTTTTTTTTCTTAGTAGCTCTAGAATTTTGGGATTTTACAAGAAACTGTGTTACCTGATACAATTCATTTTAGGATTCCTTTTAGGAGTCAGATTTTCCACTAAATCAGAAATTTTCTGAGGAAGGTGTATATCATTGCTAAAATACAAAAGGTCAGATCTGCCCCTGATCTTTCAGCATTGTACAACAAAACTTTTGAATGCTGATCTACCTTTCAGTCACACAAGGCCCCAAACCACCAATTTTTTACAGACATAGTTATAAATCAATAAAAACATATATTAAAAAAGAGTATAAACAAACCTCACCTGTCACAAACAACTTCTCTTTAAAAGAAAATAGCAGCTAAGCTATAAAGTTGAGAAGGAAGGAAGGAAGGAAGGAAGGAAGGAAGGAAGGAAGGAAGGAAGGAAGGAAGGAAGGAAGGAAGGAAGGAAGGAAGGAAGGAAGGAAGGAAGGAAGGAAGGAAGGAAGGAAGGAAGGAAGGAAGGAAGGAAGGAAGGAAAAAGAGGCAAAATAAATGGTGTTATTCACAGTGCTTGAAGTAAACCTGCTATCCAGAGTGAAAGCCAAGATACTTCTCAACCACTAGTCGACAGATACAACTCCAAAGGAAGACTCACACCAGAACTCTAATGTAGGAGACTTGAGTCAAGTCTGGAAGGGCTTTTTTGTCTTCACTGATTATATAAGGATGCAAAGAGAACAAGGTTTTGGTTTCGGCACCTCATAGTCATCTAACTTACACACCTCAGACTTTTTCGGATTTTGATGTGTAGGTGGATTCAGCTCACAGGAGTTTACACTCTGTAGTGTAAATCTCTGTATTCATGCTCATCCTCTAGATAGCCCTTATGGGCAGAAAGAGCCATTTCTGGAGAATGGTTTAGACAGTTTGACAATCTAACTTTTAGTTGAAATGAGCTGTCTATTTCTAAGCAACCTCTACCTCAGCCCTGTCTGAGTGCCTTAAAATATTGGGCTACTGACCCTAGAAATTCCCCTTATAAGTAAATTAGAAATTGTAACCCCAGAAAGACTCTGCAGGGTGTTGTCTGTTCTCATGAATTCTTTCTGATCTTCTTCATCTTAACCCAGAAAAAAATGAGGAATTAAACAGTGGAGGAAGACACAAAGGATGTAAGGAGTTTTCAGATCCCCAAATAGTTTTGTTTTTCCAAGAAATTGTTTTCTCCAGCTGGGTTATACTGATCTGTTGCCACAATCTCAGTCTATTTATCTTGGATGCTGAATAGCTTTGCTATAACTACGGTCTCCTGCCCAATTTTTCAGCTGGTACACAAAATTGTCTGGTTAGAAAACAATTCAGTCAGTATGACTCCAGAAGAGTTCTCCTTTCTACTTTTTTCTCATCTGAGTTTCAAATTAGTATGTGCCCTATTTTTATACCAACATTTTCTTACAGGTGGCTTTTGTTCACTAACATAGATCCAAATTAAGATTATGGGAGACATAACAACAGGCAAACCATGGCTGGAATACCCTGTGTAGGAAATCCAACTCATCCTGGTCTATCTGATTCCTGAGGAAAGAAATCTCAGATGACTATTGTCAGCTTCTACCTGTTTTCATTGGAGGAAAAGATATCACTGTCTAGTGCCTTGAGAAGAAACTGAGTGACTGTAGTAAACTGATAATTTCTCCTGGAGTTAAGCCCCTATTCATTCTCCTGAAATTGAGAACACCAGAGTTTCCTGGTTCCCAGCAACGAGGAAAGAAACATCTGGTTTGGCATTCCTTCGGTAATACTGGCAAGACTGTTTTACAGGCTGTTTGCACCTACTATCCATAAGAGGCTAAGTGAAGCTTCAAGCCTTCTGTTTCTGGTATGACTGAGTCCTGTAGAAGACCTCCTCAATGATGATAACCACTAGTCATCCCCTAAGTCTTCAGGGAAGATGTTCCATTTGGGTCCAATGTGCAAGTTTTCTCCAGTAATACTTGTAGGTTACACAGAGCAGAATTTGTCAACACAAACGTTTTACTGTCACAGATAATTTAAAGCCTTAGAAGGAGGAGACAATTCTGAAAATTCCTCCTTAACCAGTTTCCTTGATTCCTAAAACACATGTCACTATACCTTCTGTTCCCAAGTGACACCTGCAGTCAATTAATCAGAAAGTTCTCAAGACAAATTTATCCATAATTTTATGTTACAACTGTCCTGTGGGAAACTGTCAGACTTAAAGGAATTACCTAGACTCTCATGGAAGAATCATAATGAGAAACGAACTTACCTAGACTCTCATGGAAGAATCATAATGAGAAACGAACTCAGTAATAGTGGGCTTCTGTTTTTATTCAAACTCTAATTATCTTTAATGATTTAAAAAGCTTCAAAGATCTGCCCAATATGGGCCCTCACATTTTAACAACAGTTCATTTTCCAGGATTGTCTGGGGTGTGCATATTTTCATACAAGCATGCAGAGATGAGACTTTGACTTCAGAGAAGACAGGACACTAACTCATATTTTTAACAACCATGGAAAGATGATCACTAGACTATGGAGTATCTACTAGTTGAGATTTAGGTTTGTTGTTGTGTTGTTACTGTTGTTGCTGTTGCTGCTTTTCCTTCTTCTTTTTTTTTTTTTTTTTTTTATTTTTTAAAGTGAGATTTACGCAATCATGTCAACTTTTTCCACAGGCCAAACATCTGAGAGATTTCTTCTTTGAAGCCCTGGCACCACTTGGTGATGGAAACTTGGATCTTTTCCCCCCTGCTTTGTGCCACAAACCTGCAGATGCCAAATCTGGCATTTGCATCCATGACAAGTGTGCTGCCTTGCCAGCTTGTTTCACTGAAATTGGCTCCTGCTGGGAGGATCTGCTCACAAACTTGTTATGCTGGCACCTGACCATTTTTGGGTACTATCTTTAACACGGCACATCTGTTGTAGGCACACATACTCTTTAGCTGGCGCAAAGCACCACGTGATGGACTGTCCTATTTTATGGAAGTTATCCAACCTTGACACACTCTTGGGTACACAGCTCAGCAATTCCACAGTCTTGGTTACACTTGACAAGCTGGGCTGACATTAGCAATCTTGTCTCACTTCCCCCCCCCGCTTTCACGAGGAGTAATCACAGTTGCCTTCCTCATCCGTATGGCTAAAACACAAGGCTAAGTCATATGGTTGTCGAGTTTGAGACATATTGGATCTGTTTGACAACTCCTTTTTTCAAGGCTCTCTAAATAGTGCAGAAAATTCCACTGCAATTAGTTTTGAAAATGTTAAGTGTTTATTAACTGTGAAAGCCCTGAAAGGAAATCAAAACCAAATGATTGTCAGGATTCCCTGTATTTAAGCTTCTACAATTTCCTTAAAAATTGAAACAAGATCAGAGGCTGTACAAAGGCTGGGGGATCCTCTGATTTCACCCTTGATGGTATCTGATCTTTATTATGAGAATTTGGTAAACTTGACCAATTTATATTCATTGTTCTTTGGCAAGGGGTCTCGATGGCAAGGATTATGGATGTTAAAGTTAATACTGCTTCTTCAGCAAGTTTCCGAGTATTCAGCTCTGGAGGAGAGAACAATAAGATGCTCACATATTTCAGTCAGAATGAGGCCAAGAGAAAAGATGAGGGAGACAGGGTCTGTCAGTGTTGCAGAAACTTTTGACACTGTGAGGGAAGAATGAGCAGAGAGTGATTTAAACCATCCCCTTATGTCCGTGCTCCATCCAGAAAGGGAAGAAAAAGATCATCAGGAATCTATTAGTTTAAGAAGCACTTGCTATTATAAACCAAACCAAACCAAACCAAACCAAACCAAACCAAACCAAACCAAACCAAACCAAACCAAACCAAACCACTTCAATGATGTTTGAAAATTGCATACAGGTGGTTTGTTTGTTTGTTTCACAGAATCACAGAATCGACTGGGTTGGAAAAGACCTCAGAGATCATCGAGTCCAACCCTTGGTCCAACTCTAGTCCATTTATTAGATCATGGCACTAAGTGCCATGTCCAATCTGAGTTTAAAAACCTCCAGGGACGGCGAGTCCACCACCTCCCTGGGCAGCCATTCCAATGCCTGACCTCTCTCTCTGTAAAGAATTTCTTTCTAATATCCAGCCTAAATTTCCCCTGGCAGAGTTTAAGCCCATGCCCCCTTGTCCTATTGCTAACTATTGTTTATTTGTTTGTTTTTTAAAAAAAGGAGAGGCCTTGAAGGTGGTTTGATACTTTTTCTCTATGTATGAATATAAAGTCACACTAGTGTTTATACACATACACACATGCTGATATCTGTGCCCATACTTAATTTACTGTGCATCTACATAATTATATGTCAGGTCACATATGCTTATGGGTATAAATATGGGGTGTTTAGATGGTGGTACCAGAGAATAAATAAAAAGTTGTAACACTGCTCATGTATGTATCACCACTTCTTTCTACCCTGTCCTATGAACCTTTCCTCTGCTTCCATGGATTTATTCCAGCTCTCCAAATTTTTGTATTTTTTCTTACTATTTATTACTTATCAAGAAAGAAATCTAGCCACATAAAATCCCTTTTCCCTTCTGTATATGGATTTTCTCCTCTGCATGAGCCCTTGGAAGTCAAAATTGAGTCCTGAAACAGTCCTAAACATGTCAAAGTCTATACAATCAATTATCTTCCAGTCCTGCAGGGCAAGAAAAGGGAGAGTCACACTTTTTTGTCTAGGGGTCCTTTGCACTTGTTTCTAATCTATGAAGAGTATAGTATATTAAATTTAAAAGTTGGACTATTTTTCTGTTACAAAAAGCTGTCCTTGGACCATATGTGAGAATTCAGTTTTGTTTCTTCTGTGTCTCCAATAAATGAAAGTAATCATGACCTGTTTCCAGTGCAAGGAAATCAAAGGAAATGCATTAGAAAACCTAATTCTGATTAATTTAAGTGGGAATTTTTTTATCTTTCTTTGCTTACTTTTTCCCTAAATATTCATGTGGTATATTCCTAATGTCTTGATGTTAGGAAAAATATGAAGGAAAGTGAAGTACTGGGTTATATTGCCTGAGAAAGAGGTGATCTAATATCTACCACTGGAGGTTTTTGGGAGTAGGCTAAGTAAGTAGCTGTCAAGAGGGCTTAGATATTGTCAATCTTGCATCTTGATCTCCTATTAAGGAGTAAAGCAGAGGACCTCATGCAACCCTGTTCAGCTCCACCTCCTACAGATTCCATGTAGTTAAAATGGTCGTGAAGATACAAACATTACATTGACTTTCCACTGTAATGTCTTGCTTTTTCTGGGCTTTGCCTGTCTTGGATTGTCTAACGCAGTCTGGCAAAAACTCTGAAGAAAAATATTGTGATGATCTGTTCTCTCTCCATATGTATGAAAAAAGCGCTTGCATGTAATGACTCTCTGTGCTTAGTAAACTGTGTGCAACAGGCATTGTTTATACTTATATTCTTGTCTTAAAATTAGGTCAGATCATCCATATTATGTGCAAGAACTAACAAATGTTCTAAAACTATTGCTCAGGTAAAATCATATGATTTTATGGAAAACATACTGAAATCAGAAGTAGTTCAGATTTCACTTTTGGTGAACTCTGAAGTGACTTCTTATTTTGAAAGATGTAATGGACCTGTTTGTTTTCTGATCATAGTTTGGGTCAATGGGCCTTTGTTCATCCCACCTAACTTGAAGTACTTTCTCAAGATCTCTGAGACAACAGAGACTGCTTTTACAGTCAATACAGAGAAAGAGATAAGTGTATTCGTGCGATGACTTAGATCTTAGGTAGGTTGGTTGATTCTCTGGGGATACCTCTCTCTTTCTGTCTTCCCTGACTAGATAACAGTCTCAGATTAGCTCAGGAACCTTAAGTCATACAGGATTAATCTGGGCCTTGATTCTGATAGGAGGAGTGAGAACCAAATCTACAGGGGTCTGTCTTGATGGCACTGTGAAAAGAAATTTTACCTCTGTGACCATCCACACTTCAGTCAGGGAGGACCTTGCAAGATGGACCTTGCAAGACAGGCTTCCTCTGTTTGTGTGGCTGTCCTGCTATGACTGTAATATAGACAGAAAAGGGAAACAAGGCCTCAGAGTGTGTCTTTCCTCAATGTTCTTCATCATGGCATTCCCCACCTTTCATAATCAGATGGTGGACTCTCCCAAACCTCACACAAAATACTTTCATGCACAAGTTGTGACACCGCATAGGAAGATCAAAGGCTGCTGTCTGACTGCTCATCTCTGCTACCACTGAAAAAAATTTCCAGGTGCAGAAAGTATCTTTAACCCTTTCTTCAGCCTGTTTGTTAAAGAGAAAAGATTTCTGTCGTTCTTACTTTGCTTTAATCCAGAGGTTCATTAGACTGTGTGTCAGAAAGGTTTAGGCAAGGGGGTTGGTAGTTAATGTATTTATTTTGCTTTAAAACAAAAGTGCTAGAGGAATAGGAAGAAAGAAGAGAATAAATAATGAATATCAGGCCAACCAAGATTGAGCTTGTCAAATCCAAACAAGAATGATATATTTCCATATCTTATCTATTTTTCTGTGTGTGTCTGTCTTCTGATTTCTTTTTTACCTGTGAATATTACTAGCACAAAAATTCCTCAGTACATCATCACTACCCTGTTCTGCTGAGAAACACAGTGGACCATCATTCCTAGAAATCACAGACAGTTGTACTGAGAAAGCCTTTAAAACATCAACTGTACCTCCCCTGGTCTAAGCCAAGATCAGTGATGCTTAAATAATCTGTCCAGTTTTCCTACTAACCGCGGTAGATGTTGTCACTCACATTAATGTCCATGCCAAGAATCCCACAGGCTCTAGTGGCCTGCAGTTCTTCTGGATGTCTCAGAAGCTACTTATTTTGACTTGAATGGGACATGTTAGCAGCAAAATATTTGTTTTGAAAAAATTGGAACTACTTTATCCCCAAGTGGAATCAGAACTAGAGAGCTACCACTTAGCGATGCAGATGCATCTTGTTCTGGTGTTTCAGTCATTATGACTTGACACCCCACCTGGAGTTCTGCATCCAGGTCTGGGGTCTCCAGTACTAGAAGAACATGGATCTGTTGAAGCGGATCCAGAAGATGGTCATTAAAATGGTCATAGGGCTGGAGTACTTCTATAAAGAAAGGTTGAGAGATTGTTCAACCTTGAGAAGAGAAGGTCCTGGGGAGACCTTATAGTGGCCTTTCAATATTATGGCCTTAAAGGAGGCTTACAAGAAAGATTAAGAAGGACTTTTTATCAGTGCCTGGAGTGTTAGAACAAGGAGCAACAGTTTTAAACAGAAAGCAGGTAGATTTAGATTAGACATAAGGAAGAAACTTTTGACAGAGAGAGGTGAGACACTGAAACAAATTGCCCAGAAAAATGGCAGATGCCCCATCATTAGAAGTGTTCAAAGTCAGGTTGGATGGGGCTTTGAGCAACCTGATTCCATGTAACATGTTTGGCCATGGCAGGGGGTTGGACTAGCTGATCTTTAAAGGTCCTTTCCAACCCAAACGATTCTATGATTCTATGACACTTTATTCTAAAACGATCTAATTAAATAATCCAATCCAAATAATTTATGACACTAGCATTGCATAATCTAATATGAATAGTCTGTAGACTAGAACTGCATTGTGAGCAGCAAAAAGTCTTGCAGGACTTAAGAGAAAGACCATCAGGAAATTTTTAGTTTGGTGTGCTGGGCTTCGAAAGAAGGAAGACTGTGGCGATGTTGGAGATAAGGTGCTTCAGTGACAATATATGGCTGTGAAGTCCAGGACAGAGAATTATTGTGACACAAGAAAACCTAAATTTCCTTTCTGTCTTTACAGCTATCTTCCTATATGACCCTGTAACAACTCAGTTTCCCCTTTCTAACCGTATTTCTTTTCCCACTATTTGCTTTCCATCCCTGTTTACATAATAGACACTTTCAGGCAGGTCAAATCCTTCACAGATTTTTCCTCTGCCTAGAACAAGTGATGTTCTCATCTGAGGCATACAGATGTCGATAACCAGGTACAGATTTATGACAAGGAATGAAGAAGGTTTTTTAAAGCCTTGCCTTGCTATCTTTTCTACATATCATAGTGCTGGGTGTGTGTGTCAAAGAAACATGTTGGGGAAGGAATGTGGTGGAACTGGAGAGAAGCAGTAGTATTGCAAAACATCTGTTGGCCAATTCTGGCCAAAATTTGACAGATGGGATACAGATTGCGAGGATGTTACAGCCTTTGAGTTTTATAAAACTAAATGGCCAGACAGAGGAAAGACATATCACTAGTAACCCCTCTATAGAGTAGGCTTCATGTAGTCTCAGTTGTCAATACCAAATATTCCATGGAAAAAAACAAGCTGTGAATTTTGCAGGATTTCACAATCCTGAATTAGAGCTTGCACCTTTTGGGGCATGAGAAGAACCAACTGGAAACATAAACCCACTTCTAGCTTGGCTTCACTTGTCTCACTTCATACAGAATAACTGATTTTGTTGCATTTTCCTCAACCTCCTTGATTTACTCTGTTTCTTCCCTTTTCAGAACATTCCTGTAAAATCATTATTCTTCATTCATCTTACAGAAATAAATGGACCAAAGAGCTAACAGCTAAAACAGACCAGGGAAATTAACACTCTTATTTTACCATTGTAAGAATGAAACAGGGCAATACTGAACAAAAGGTGAAATGGTTTGCCCAGTTTCACATAAGAAAGCAGAAGCAGATGTCACTAAAAATAAACATTTCTGAGCTCAAAACCAAGGTAAGACAGATGAAATAATCCTTTTTTTTTTTTTTTTTTTTTTTTTCCAAATGACAGAGCAGTAGAAAGCAATTATGGTGGACAATAGGTCAGACTTTGAATTTGGGATACACGAATATTTCTAAGTTCAAGAATGAAAGGATAAAATGAGCTCCTTGATAATAAGCAAAAAGAAAACAGATCTTGGGTTAGCATCTTGAAACAGAAATCTGGTACTCTTGAACTCCAGGAACCTACCCAATTATAACTGCAATATATCTGTGTCTAAAGGACAGTAGCCCCCTTTTGTAGCTATTTAAATAGATTTGTTGCTTTATCCTGTATTTGTGGATCTGGTTCTGTACTCACAAAAAAGACTGTATGAGTCAACTGGTGGGATTTTTCATTTGTGCTAAAACAGCACTTTTCTTTCTCTTTAATAACTCAGGCTCTGTCTCTCATTTCATAACCCAAAGGTATGGAAGCCCTACTTGCATTATGCTCTGTCAGCTGTGTCACAAAACCACTGATTTAAAGCTCTATTTTTCCCTCTTCTGCATGTTTCCAATAACGTCTGGATAAGAACTGCTACAGGTGCCCTTCCATGTCTATATTTTCCTCTTCTGAAGAAAATATGTTCTTCAAGAGCAAATAAAGTCAAGGAGAAAAAAAAGAAAAAAAAAGAAAAGAAGAATTATTTGGTTCACTACATGCTAAAAAACAACCACTCATATCCTCCCTTTAACAAATGATTGTTATAGTAAGGAAAAAATGCTGAAGCTCTCAGTTTACAGTTGTTCTGTGACATCACAATTTGGGAAAGCAGCATTTGCTTTCTCTTTTCTTGAAAAAGATGTCATCATTTCATTACTCACACCTGCAAGAGGGCAGAAAAGGGATTAAGAGGAGGCTTGAAAAGGATGAAAAGTCAGTACCAGTGGTTGATTTCACAAGTCCACTGTTGTCCCATCTAGTTGTGTTCTTCATGTACTCCTTGGGCAAAGGGCTTTTTTCCCCCCACAGGAGTCTACTGCTGAAAAATACTAGAGAAGACAGCATTTTGGAAATGGACTGTGGGCAGCAAGACAAATTTTAGTTGTTCCAGTTTATGGTTTATTTCTTGGGTCAGGGATATAAGCCCAGGGAAGAAAAAAGAAAAAAGAACAAGAAAAAAGAATTATTTCGTTCACTACATGTTAATTCTTATCTAAAAGTTAAAGGACAAATGATACCTTTCTTATATAACTGTAATGCTTTACCAATTATGTACCTCTCCAACATGCAGGGTTTCTCTTTCTGAACATGGTCTTCTTTCGTCCTGATGGATATTGTCTTAGAAATGGAATTAAGGCCAAAGACATTCAGCCATTAATTTGTTTCTTGAATTCAGTGTAACCTTACACACACACAAAAAATTCCACTTGACATTTGGATAGAGAATCATTCTTACCAGCTATCAACTTGATCTTTATGCCTTCCAAGTACACCAACATGGGTCATCTGTCTCAAGATCACATGAATCGCTCCTTTCTCTTCACAACTACATATCTTCCCTAAGGTAATGATCACAGTCATTTAGTATTTATAGACAATGCCAGAAAAACATTTCAATAACATATATTTTAGTATCTGGAAACAGCACAAAGGAGTCTGTACCACATATGTCGCCAGCTGTTCGGTTGGCTGTAAAAGGTGCTTGTACTTGATAGCCATAGCTTGAGAACTAATGTGGAGATAAACAAAGCCAATGCTGATTGCCTCTGGGTTTTCTAAGTAAGGAGCACCTGTGACTCATGGTGGAGAACAAAAGAGTGCAGGAAAGAGACATGGAGAATTTCCTGAGAAAGCAAAGAGAGCGATGCTATTAAAACTACCTGTTAATGGCAGATTGTTGAACATGTCTGCTGAACCATGCACCATGACTGCAATAATTTTAACTACCTTGGTCAAGACCATTAAGGGCATATGACAACAGACACTCTTCCACTGACCTGTGGGCATGAAGAAGTTGTCCTACCCTAGAAGTGTCTTCTATCTCTGTGTTTGAACATCTTGGACTAGAGGACCTGATAGCCTAAATATTTCTGTTTTCTTTCTGAGATAGCTAATTCTCTAAGTAACCTTTGCCATGAACAGAAATCCTTTGTGCATTTCACTGACTTTACTTAGATTAACCCTATCTACCACTTGCCCCTTGAAGTCAATATAATATGACATCTCCTGAAAATATATAGTAATTATAGAGTCTTTGATTTGACACTTTTGAGGAAAAAAAAGTAAATAAAAATAGTTTCTCTTACTACCATAGGTGCCTTTGAAACATAAATTAGAATTTCTTGTCCTAATTTGCCGTTGACAAGTCTTAGAGGCAGAGTTAAGACAAAATTCTTGAGCCAGCAAACTTGCTTCTACAAGTACAAAGGAATTTAAAGAGTGGCCTCGGGAAGAAATGGATGTAGCTGTCAGTCACATGAAAGAATTTAGAAACAGAATGCAATGCTTTGTCAAATGGTGGGATTCAAATGTAACGGCATGTCGTTGACCCTGGTGCTCAGCAACACATATTTCAAATCCCTGAAGATTAATAGGGAAGATGGTTACAGCTCTCACAACAGCTGCTGGAAAGTGTTCCTATCTCACATTTTAATTACATGTATTTATACAGTAAAAAAGTCTTAAATGCAATATAGCCTGTAGTATGCAACAATTTTGAACATTTATGAGATTCAGGCAATTAAGAGTCTAAACTTTCAAATGTTTCCAGATGGCACACTGATTAACAATTGTGTGAATTTAATATTTGTTTAAATGCGCTGCTCTGTAAAATATTTCTTAATAGTATATGAATGCATTGCAATGAATCTAAGCACAACTTTTCTTCAAGCACAACTTGCCTCATTGCCTGAAGAAGTGGAAATCTCATTAGCTGTTTATATAGACCAAAAGCAGTAGCAGAGCAGTGGTAAGAGATGAAAAAGATGAAAAAGAAGCCAAGTTATTTCTTAACTAATGAATGTTGCTCTTTTCTTTTTAGATGCAGGTCCCATGGTATTCATGCGAGCCACTTAGAGCATCAGTTTCACAGTTCTTGCAAGTGAATCTACTACTAAGGACATTTCCTTGGGGCTAACAACATTATGAATGTTGAGGTCAGGTGCATACAGTAAATTGAAAGTGAGGATCTTGAGCATAGTTTTGTTTTTTTAAGAAAGGACCTAAAATTTAGTGTATTCAATGGGGTTAAACCACTTACATTCCTTAAATAATCTGTCCACCGCTTCTTTTGCTATTTCCAAACCTTCCTCACTTGTACTATTTTTTTTTCTGTTGAAAATTTAAATCAATACAATCCCCCACCTTCCACCAAAAGATTTATTTTTTTTATGTGAAGTTTATTCTGGCAAAGAGACACCTATTGATGATGATGGCAATTATCAGTTTTACATCTAGAGCTTTCAGACATTTTTGTAGGAGCTTATGGTCTAGTTAGTTCATATATCTGAATCTGATACTATGGTTCAAAAGAAAAGGAACAGTGTGAAAATGAGCTATCAGGAGCCTCGAAAATCTTCTACTCTTAAATTTAAAAATAGAAAAACCTGCAGCTATCTATAATCTTTAAAAATCTGGCTTCTGCTGTGTTCAGGAGAAACTGTTCCCTCATTTTGTGGAATACTTGTAATACATACAATTTAGAGAAAACAAGTTTTATCTCACCTGTCATCTGAGACCTGTAAACTAATCATCTGAGTCCAGCACTGGCTGATGCAGTAGCTTCCTTTGATAGTCAAAGAAGAAAAATATGTGCCTCCAAAGTCAGATTCTTTTCCCGTCTTTTAAACCCTAGGAGGAGATGAACTGCTCTCTGAAAATGTTTCTCCACTGTTAGTAAAAGGACCCTGGTCTGACTGCTTTAGGTGTAGTTATCTAACTTTCAGGTTCTTACAGTAGGTGAGATGAATCCCAATAATAATGGACATAGTTTACTATGAATTAAAAAAAAAAAAAAAAGAAATTAGAAATTTCAGAAGAAACTCTTTGTGTGTCAGGGTCTGCAGTGATTAGAAAAAAAATAAATAAACTTCAACAGAAGTTGGCAGAAGTTGGCAGAACTTTTGACAGAAGTGATCCAGCTCTCATGCCTAACTTTCAACCTCAATAAAACTATTTCAATATAGCTTCCTTCAGAGGCACAATTTAAACGATTAGCTATGCCTTTTCCCTTTCTTTTCCTCTGTTCCTTTTTCCCTTGGGTTACTTAAGCATGTTGCAAAGCTGGCAACATTCACTTTGGAGTAGTTTTTGAAATTCCATATAAGCTTCTGGTTTTGAAATTAAGCAAAGGAAGAATATGCATCCTTAAACCTGTAAGGAGACAGGATGAAACCCTAAAAATTAAAATAACAAACTGAAATTGTGTGAAATTATTTTAATAGAACTAGGAGAAACAATGGAAACCCACCCCTAGGACCCCTAGGCACTGATTCCCTAACATCTGTAAAGGATATTTATGAAGTAGATTATGTGGTGTGTTTGGTGTGATTTTAAGGACTGTATTCCTAGTTCAGAAGCAAGAACACACAATCACATCATTTACTTCCATGTGGGAAAAATACACAAGAGGAAAAATTATGAGAAGCAGCCAAAGGAAGATAAACTATCCATGCTGACTAAAAGAAAGAGTACTGTGTTTTCCTTTTGTTTAATAGTGGCTTAATGGAGCAGAATGGACTTGAGAATAGCTAATTGGTTTAAAGCACAGAACATGGACATTGGCTTTGTAATTTAACTGGCACCTTGGATAAGCTATTAGCTATCTTGTTTTCTTTTCAACTGTCTTGAATGCTTGGGCTGCAACCACAGTCTTACACAAGGCTGCAGCTGGTAAAAATGCCGAACATACCTGTGATGACACTTAGTAGACTCTGTTTGGTGGCAGAATTGAACTCTTAAAGACCAATTTATTTTTTCCTTGTCTGGGATTGCATTGACTTATGTGAAAGTTAAAAAAAAACCCAAAATATATATAATAAAAAAAAAAAAAGATAAAGGTAACTCCACTGGTCATTGAATGGCTGTGTTAAAGTAGTATGAAATGAGGGAGGAATTTTACCTGCCCAATTATTCTTCCACAAATTATGCATCTACTTTCCCCTTCTGTTTCTATTTTGAAAATTGTCAGTGGATGCTGATTTTGTTTCTCGCATTGAAAGGTTTTTATTCAGCAGCACTATGAAGACAAAATTTTAAAGCCAGTGTTAACTTGTCCAGGGTAGTTAGTGTAGGAGGAAGGAGAGAATGAAAAATACATTATTCTCACCCTCAGAAGCAAATACACCTGGTCTGAGATACCTGAAAGTGGAAAACCTTTCTGAGGTCCTGTTACAACCTTGGTTTTTACAAAATCATATTAAGATAGTACTACTGAAAGAAAGAACAACAATTTTATCTATTAACATACAGCTAGACAGTACCACTAATCTCAGGGAAAATAAAATACACAAAGTTATTACCAGGAAGAAAAAAACACTTTTTCAATGTAGCAATGTAATTAGCATAGGCCTCCATATCTGAATTCTAATGAATTCATTCCTATTTTTTAGTGTTTTATCACCACTCCCTTTTCCAGATCCTTCATGTGATATATTAGTCTGTTTGGATTTGATAGGCAATAAAAACAGACCAGTCAGTCTGTTAGTTCTGTAATCCTCTTGCATTTAAGAAATAATATAAATAGCATGAAGACAGAGGGAGAAATCAATGTGTCAATTATTTATATAGAAAAAAGTCTACCTAGTAAAATGAAATTGCTTATTTCCTAAAGGGCAGAGATGAACTTTTTTTTCTGCTTATGCAGAAATGTTATAAATATTTAAATGTAAATAATAAAATCTTTACATGCATAAATAAACATGAGACTGATATTACACACACTACAGCAGCAAAATATGACAACTGCTGCTTCTTCAGGAAAATGGATATTTCCTGTGAATGAATTGAGAATAAACTCAAAGCTAATAAGGTAGCTCACATACAATTCAATTCCTCACTGATTTTATGTAAAAATTTCCCTTGGTTGGTCTTTTCAGAAATGGATTGAAGATGTCTCTGGAGCAAATGATAGAATTATAGAGTGTCCTGAGCTGGAAGGGACCCACAAGGATCATTGAGTCCAACTCCTGTCCCTGCACAGGACAACCCCACAGTTCACCCCATGTGTCTGAGGATGTTGTCCAGTCTCTTCTTGAACACTGTCAGGCTCGGGGCCATGACACCTCGCTGGGGAGCCTGTTCCAGTGCTCCAGCACCCTCTGGGTAAAGAACCTTTTCCTCATGTCCAACCTAAACTCCCCCTGGCACCATCTGTTTAGGATGAAACAAAACACAGGTTCTGATCTCTTTTAACACAGGATTCTTGTCTCAGCATGGGGGTTGCTGAAAGAATTATAAAAGCCAGTGACATAAGTGTTATCTGCTATTTTGTCCATTATCATGGTCTTTATTACTCCAAGAACAAAGAGGTTATCTGCACTGAAGGTTGCCAGTAGTCTTAGGGGTGGACCTTGTATGAAGAATAAACTGGTGGTCCTCTGGTTTTCTCTTTGCCTCTCACCTTAGCATTCAGGCCAGAGGATCCTCCCATAATCCATGTCTCATGCTGTGACAGAGGTGATGGTCACACTCCATTGCCAGAAGACCTGACTCATTGCTATCTTCTGCTTTAAGCCATAATGAATCAGTTTATGTTCACCTAGTTGTATGAGGTACACCTCAGCAGAAGGAGTCAGGTTCAAGCTCATTAGCACTATTTTATCAGGAGGTTTGGGTTTGAACTTTTGGTTATGTGCATGTGATTAAATGAAACAGGTCATGGATCAATTAGAGGTCAGTTCCATCCTGCAGGTAAGGGGAGCAAGCCTGGCTTGTAGACACATGCCTAAATTCTCTTTCTCTCCAGACAGCATGGCAGTGTCCGAACTGCCTGTTGGGAGCAATCCATAGCATGTGCAAATCCCCTAGACCACGCCCAGGCGTAGTCCAGGAGAGTGCTAGCCAGTGCAAGCCAAAACCATAGAGGAAGCATGCAAACAGTTACGTATTCTGGATAACTGGAGATGAAGGATGAGAATGTACTCTTGCTTTGATTTGTTTGTTGGTATAGATGTAGCCTTTGTGCTCAGTAGAGAGTTATGAGTCTTGAAGAACTCCATGTTTACGAAAAGACTCTAGAGACAGAAAAAGACTCTAAGACTACAGGAAATTCTGTGATTAGCCTCTTTTCCCACAGATACATTTATTTAAGTAATTTCCCTTTGCTAACATCATTAACTCATTTTGTGGTATATAACTTTTCTAGGCTCCTAATCCACATAGCCATCTGTATAGTTTTGCCAAATATACACGACTAAATACACAGAATATAAAGATACTCCAGGAATGCTAAATAAGGAAGTTTGGTTTCACCAAATAACATTAAAAATAACAGTAGCAACAAAATAAAATAAAGATCTTGAATAGGTCTTGAAATCACATCTCTATCTTTGGTGTTATTTGAACAGCAGAGTTCAAACATGAGACCACCTGCCCAAGTGAGAGATGGAAAATGTTCAGGACTGTTGAGCACTCCATGGATTTTCTCAGTGTCTCGGCAAAGAGCTATTTAGCACAGGTGTTTAATTATGACACATCAGGGAATCTCACGGTGTCCTACACTCCTTAGACTTATTCTCCCACCTGTGCAGTGGACTTATGTCAACAAACAGGGCTGAAAAAGCAGGTATACTGCAACACTTGCAGGTTCCCAAAGTGCTCTGGGGATTTTTCGACTTAGTGGGAGCCAACAAGCTCATTGAAAAGAAGCCACAGGTATACACCACATGAGCACGGGTATAATGCTAGACTAGGAAATTCTTTGGTTACATTGTTTGGAATTAGAGAGTGGCTCATAACCAGTTTGGATCATGGCACCATGCTGAGAGTTTCTGTCCAGAAGGCTGAGGAATGAGAGAATCAACTTTAAAAAATCAAGGAAAAGCTGTCTGGAAAACTTCCAGTGCAAACATTTTTTCCTTCTAAAAATGCTGAGTTATTGAGCATAGAAAGTGTGGTGGAAGTGTTCTGATTTCAATTAATTCTAGTCAACCCAAAACACACAAGAAAAGAATGAAATGTCCTGGTAAACTCAAAATATTCCATTACAACCTTTTTGGAGATGAGATACTCTGGATTTCTATTTTTAAAATCTTGTAATTAAATAAAAGTTTGTTCTAAGTTTAACTATAGCCCTCCAGGGTTACTAAAAAAAAAAACAAACAACATTTTTCCCCATATGAATCTATCTCCCTGTCATATAGTTATTTTAAATTTTTTTAAACCACATTCAAACAAAATTTAAAGCCTATTTCCTTTCCAGATCTGACCACTCGTCTGAATGAGTGCAAGATTTCTAACAGGAGAAAAAAGGGCATCTGATTAAATATATTAATGTAGCACAAGAACCTGGTTACTTGTAGGTTTCAATTTCAGTTTAAAAGTAGAAACTATTATCTTCAGAGCCTTAAATAGAAAGTAGATACTAAAATTGGTTTGGAGACGGGGGTGAGCATCAAGGGTGGCCTCTGTGAGAAGACTCCAGGAGCTACGCCCATGTCAGATAGAGACAGATTCAGCCAGGTCCAAAGTGGTCCTGTTGCTGCCCAAAGCTGAGCCCATCAGTGGTGCTGGTGATGTGTCTCTGATGACATATTTAAGAAAGGTTAAAAAAATGTATCAGCTGTGAGAGAAGAGCAGGAAAAATGTGGGAGAAACAACCCTGCAGAGACCAAAGTCAGTGAAGAAGGAGGTGGAGGAGGTGCTTCAGGTTCTAGGGCAGAGATTTCCCTACAGCATATGAAGAAGACCATGGTGAGGCAGGTTGTCCCCCTGCAGCCCATGGAGGTCCACGATAGGATCAGATATCCACACTGCAGCCCATGGAGGACTCTATGTCACAGTAAGTGGATGAGTCCTGAAGGAAGCTGAAGCCCATGGAGAGTCCACGCAGGAGCAGGTTTTCTGGCAGTACCTGTGGCCCATGAGGGATCCAAACTGGAACAGTCTGTTTCTGAAGGGCTGTATGCCATGAAAAAGGATCCACACTGGAGTAGTTCTTGAAGATACGCAGCTCATGGGAAGGACCCACATTGGAGAAGTTTGTGAAGGACTTTATCATGTGAGAAGGACCCCACACTAAAGCTGGGGAACACATTGAGGAGGAAAGAGTGGCCAAGTGTTATGAACTGACCACAACCCCCATTCCCCATGCTGTCTGCACTGCTCAGGGGAGAGAAGGCAGAAAAGTCAGGAGGGAAGATGAGCCTGGGAAGATTTGGGGAAGTGGGGGAAAGGTGTTTTTAGTTTTATGTTTTAAATTTTAATGTTTATGTTTAAGCTTTAGTCTTTATCCTACTCTATTATTAATTGGCAATTAATCAAATTAATCTTCTCCAAGTTGTCTGTTTTATGCATGACAGTAGCTAGTGAGCGATCTCCCTGTCCTTATCTTGACCTGCAAGCTTTTCCATTGCATTTTCTTCTCCTGTCTTGCTGAGGAGGGGGAGTGATAAAGCAGCTTGTTGGGCATCTGGTGACCAGCCAAGGTTGACCCACCACAGTGGACTAAAGTTGGGTTAAGTTAGCCCCAGTGATGTCTCTGAGAGAGTGTCATGTCACCTCAGATGCTTAACCAGTCTAACAATGCAAACACTCATATTTGAGCTAGTGACCTCAGCTTCTTTTATAGTGTGTGGGAAGAAGTAGGCTATTTCAAGGCAGAACTAATTAGGATAATATGAATTTCTCCTAAATATTCCTGCTTTTTCTTATTCATCAAAAAGTAAGGTTGGACAGCCAGCTCCAATATGAATGATTTTTTTTTTTTTTCTGAAGATTTCTGAAATTAAATAAAAGTGACCTTGCCAACAGTATTTTACACCATGATTACACAATCTCAAGGGATAACATTTTATTTTCCTTACGGGGGGGAGTTCTAATGATCAGATCTTTTATAAGACTGAGGTATTTGGACATTAAGCTTCTGTAGTGCACAGCAAAGGATATAATAAAGGCATGCAATATCTTCCCATTACCTCAGCCACCACTGAGGTTATGAAACAGTGCTATTTTGCAACATTTTCAGGTTTGTTCTTACAGGAATGTGGAACTCCAGGCTAGGTCTTGAGACAGCTATTTAGCCCGACGTCTAACAAGTGCTCAACCATTTTCCTTGGCATGAAGGATGAAAACTGTGGGCTGGTGTACATTCCAAAAAGGTGAACTTCTTTTCATGTAACCTAGTTGTGCTTAGGTAAACACTGTACAGTCAGGCACATCCCTGTCTATCAGGAATTTATTGTCCATTTAAACACACTTGGTCCCTCCCATCTGATCACTTTCCTCAAAAAGGTCATGGGTTTAGTTGAGATCAAAAGAGAGTGATGTCCCAGCTTTTCCTGTTCATTGGATTCACACCACAGACTTCCATGGGACAGCAGGGAATCTTGAAATTCTATCCAGTTTGTAGAGAGTGTGATAATTTAAGCTTTAAAAACTTTCTGAAGTTATTTTAGTAACTTAAGCTTTAAGACAACTGGAACTTAGTTAATTAGAACTTGGACTTTTGCAGTCTGGAATATAGAATAATAGAATGGCTTGTGTTGGAAAAGACCTTTGAAGATCATCTAACCCATCCCTCCCCCCCTGCCACGAGCAGGGACATTTCTCACTAGATTTGCTTGTTCAAAGCCCCATCCAACCTGACCTTGACCTCTTCCAATGACGAGACATCCAAGACTTCTCGAGGAAACTTGTTCCAGTGTCTCACCACCTTTGCTGTACAAAGTTTTTTTCCCTTATACTTGATTTTAGCAGTGTGTCTGTATTTGAGATTGGAATGTTGTTTCAACACAACATAAGGGGTATTTAGAACCTGAATGCAAGCATGAATCATTCATTTAATCTCTCACTGGAATTGCTAAATCAGAATTTCAGAAATGCAGAAGTTGGCTTTTGGTTTAACTCAGTCCTCCCACCTCCAGATCTCATGTCTTGAAGATAACTGTCACAGATGTCACAGCTGACTATGATTTTAATATGAATACTGAACATGAAACAGTTTACTTGCATTGTCACTTTTCTGACAACATCCAGAAATCCTTTCTGATTTCTGCTAGAATTGCAGTTTTTCTGTTGACTTCTACATATTGATAATCAACACAGGGCTTCTAAATGCCAGGAGACATGTTTTTCTCAGCTCAAAGACCTTATTAGTTACCATAAAGCCATCCCATTGATTCCAACCTTTTGACATGGATTTTTCTTTATATTCATTTTTAAGATTTTTTTTTAACTAAAGCACATGTTCTTATGTTGTTTTGCTATAGACTCTGAAAACAGTTCCTCGATTTCAGCTATCTTCTTGCCTCGTGTAGTACAGTCACTACAGTAATATTGGAAATCAGTGTGGGATTCGGCTTCGTTGTTACTCAGCAGAGTAAAAAAGGTATCTCTAAAGGGTAGCTCATCCTAATGACTCTCTGTAGAGGGAAACTTGACAACTGACTTAGACCAGATGCTAACAAACAGAAAACTAGGAATAAGCCTAATGAATCCCAGTAACAATATCTGATTCAAATCAGGTCAAATTTTACTGGTTATTACTGCTATATATTGAGAAAAATGCCTTTTGTTTACTCTTGAGAAGGAATATGATTTGGTCTTAAGGGTATTCTGATGTTCAGTACCATTAAAACAATTGTGTAACTGTTTATTCAGTGACTTATAAGGACGCATTTAGTATTTAGTAACTTAAAAAAAGAAAGCAGTATTTATTTCTTTTTTTTTTTTTTTTTTTTTAATTGGAGAACCCCACTGTTAAACATCTCTCCAGCTAACATTTAATAACTACCTTGCTTTATCTTGTACCGATCTTGACAATAATTAACCTGAAACAACTGCAGTTGTTTTTAATATAGGAACATGTTTACTTTGACAATTTTAATTTGCTTGTTAAATAAAGAGTGAACAGTTAAAATCATGACACTCTTAAATGAAGAAATTCTATGTTTTTCCTTCTTTGGAGCCTAAGGGCATCTTCCCTGACGTGAAGTCAGCACTAGCAGGTGAGGTTACAACATGCTGGGTTTGGCCAAGATGCAAACCGATCTCCCACAGAGATTTAGAGCAAGTCTGAAGTAGCAACTAACAGAAATTACATGGAGGTGTTTCATTTGACTCTTTGCAAATGAAAGGCTCCAAGAAGTGCTAGAATTGATCCTAATGGCTGTCATACAGGAGAGTTCCTGGCCATGGCTGTGGGTAGGGTTCACCCTTCTTAGGAGAGAAATCTGGGTTATGTGGAGTGGCAGCACAAGCACGAAGGGTAAGCAAATGAGGGAGATAAACCACACAGCACTAGGATTTCAGCCTTATATGTGTAGTAAAAGCATAAAGCACTTCTTCAACTGCTAATTTCCTGGAAAAGAGAAGATGCCTACACATTGACAGCTACAGCTGGTGGCCCACATGGTCACCACAGATCAGTCAATGGTAGCCAAGCAAACTAACCCCAAGTGTCACATTTCTTTATCATATCTTTTTCTCTGCTCATGAAAAGCTCATGTCCTAAAACACTTCAAAATAAAACTTCATGTATCATTGTTGAGATCTTAATTCTTTCCTAAATCTACAACATGCTCCAGTTAGACTCAGAGCAGTTTTACTTAATGAAGACATGAATTAAGAACTGGAAAATAACATATTGTGCTGTATGTAAAATGAGGAAAATCATGCATAATGCTTCCCCTCATTTGTACGTATTACATTTGTGATTATCAAAACCAGGATTAACTATCCCTCTTGGGCTGTGCATTCCAAAATGCTTAATCTATTCTCCCCTTGATACAACAGAGTAACTCCCATTCATACATAAGCATACTGAAAAAAAATCTACCCTTGTTTCCCATCTCTCATTAATATCCTACTACTTTCCATTAACACCCAAAATCACTGCACTTCTCATCAGAGGAAGAACAATTCACATATATAAAATGCTGCATAATGAAAGCCAAGCTGGAAGTAGTAGGGGGGAAAGAAACCTTGTTTCTTTTAGAAGTTTCAGAACACATACACGCAGTAGTTAAATGTAGATTATTGCTCTTCAGTTTCCTTGAGGTTTAGAAATTCCTGTCATTAATCCCTGAAATTTCCTGCTGCCTGCTGAAAGCAGTGAATGAAGAACAAGGAAGGCACTGGAGTGATGTTTGTCAGCGGATGATTCTCACGCTGAACATCTTTCCTCCTACTTCTAGGCACTTGACTACTAAGAATAAGAAGCTTCCCACTCTAGTATCCTTATATTACCAATGGAAAGGTAGAAAGAAGAGTTCCCATATATATTCTTGATTCTTCATTCTACATTCCTTGATGAACTCCAGAAGTGATTCTCTTATTCCTTCTCTATAAGGATCTTTGAGTGACTGACAAAGTAGACACCTCAGGAACATAAATTATGGTGGTATTTACTATGGCCTTAGAACAACAGCCAGTTAGCAACAGAAATACACAGACCAGAGCAAGAGTTTAAAGAACCAGAGAGGCACAGGTGCATAATCATTATTTTAAGACCTATTTCTTCTCCTGGACTGAGATAATCTTAGCAAAAGAGAGAATGCAGTGAAACAGGCCCAAGCGTCCAACACTAACTGATCCCAGAAAGCTGGTACAAATCCAGAGTAACCACTAACTTCTGGAAGTTTCGTGATATGTGTGAGATATTTTTCCACACGCACAAATGCTTTCTCCTTCTTTAATATACATAGAGAAGCTTTACTCCGCTGAGATTTGTACAGCTTCCCCATTATTCGACACCTGAATATGATCCTCTACAATAACCTAATGTTTTCATTGCCAGATTTTCAGACTCTTCCCAAAATCCATCAAGCTTTGCCTGCTCATTCCTGAATGATTTGGGTTTTGTTATGCAGCCTGCAAATTTGAAGATGAAATTGCTGAAAAGAACCTTTCTGAAATCTATTGTGTGATCTACTGAATAATAGTTCCTGTTCTATTCTATTCCTTTCACCAAGAGAATAGACAGACAGTAGGGTAACACTTTTAATAGATAAAGTCATCCTACATTTTGGATCACTCAAGCTGTTTAACAAGGCTCAGATTTTCTCACCCAACTTTAGGTACTTAACTGTGAGGCTTAATTCAGGGCTATCATCACCTTATCTTTCCTCTGTAGACAGTGGAAAAAGATAATTTTCCCCAGGGGTGATTCTGGCCAGACTACAATATGAATCTCTTTCCCTCCCTAATGCTAAAGGACGTCTATTTGGGTCTTAATCACCATAGCTCAGACAGTTAAAGTCAGGTGAGATGAACAGCAAGGGAATTAGCAAACAAGAATAGGTCTTGACTACAGTTTTGCTGAAGCTAAATTAAGGATGCTTAAAACTTTACAGTTAATCAAAACGTTAGAAATTCAAGTGAATTCAGATAAGTTAATCTGTTTTTATCCTGACTCCAGCTTTTTCATTCTTCTCAATACTCTGTTACTAGCACAGGGAATGTAACTGCATTGGCTCAGGAAAATGCAGATAAAACACGATTCTGGGTTTCGTTCTTCATAGCCATAATATTTGACATGAGTAAGCTGTCACCAGAAACACATTTATATCACTATGTGGGCAGATGTCTTACAGTGCTGTGATCCCACTTACCTTTAACTACATGAGAAGCTAGAATGAAAGTAAGCATAGTATAGTATAGTATAGTATAGTGTAGCGTAGCGTAGCGTAGCGTAGCGTAGCATAGCATAGCATAGCATAGCATAGCATAGCATAGTATAGTATAGTATAGTATAGTATAAAAAATGTATTTATTATCACTCTTATAGAAAAAGGTTTCTCAGCACAAAATAATTATGCATTCTGAATAATTTTCCCATTTTTCCCTTCCATAAACTTAAGCAATGTAACTTTGCTTTTTTATGCACATAGGAATACTTCCAGACAAAATGATTTAAAAGAATAAATATATAAACATCCACAAGTATGCCTAGCTGATCTTATTTCTGTGATGTATCAGCACTGTGGCTTTGTGGAATGCAATACACCAATATCAGCTGCACTGCCATATGAATGCAATATTCAAACTTTTGATTTACCTGATGATAATTGAAATTATCTCACTTTAACAGAGTCCTGATCTGTTAAAAACCTATGGAAAAATGTGAATCAGATACCAGTTGTCCTGGTACAAAAGAATTTGATTTCATTTATGATATGGGAGATTAGAATCTAGCTTAATCTTAGAATCTCACCGGGTTTCACATTATGTCATTGTCCAGAGCAGTTCAGATCATCTACATGCAGATATACTCTACTAAACCTGGAAACATTAATGTTCTTAAATGTATTTATTTGTATAAAACCAGACATTTATATTGTATTAGACTGCAGATGTGATGTTTTATTTATATCCTATACACATAATGACTATCCAGTTTATTTAGCATATAAAATAGTGCCTATAGTAGGGCAAATTTTTATGACTATGTTTTTGCACTCTGCAAACTAATTTGCACATCTATATATCAGCAGTGAGTTAACAGGACTGGAGACACAGAAACTATAAGTGGACAAAAGACACCTTAAGAAGCTACAAACCAAGAACCAGAATAAGCCTTTTAGCTGTAAGTCAGCAGACTTTTATGTCAAGCTTGGCTGACTAATTATTGCTTATAATTTGCATTAGGATTAATTAACTAATTAGAGAGGAATGTCTGAAGGCAAAGTTATGGCTCTGCTTGTCAAGCTGAGGACTTTAATTATTCTGATATTTTTAATTATAATCAGCTGCTGAATGAGTATTACATTGTCAGCTACTATAGCTGAAGCTGCAGTGGGTAGAGGAGCTGAAGGAATTGTGGGTATTGTACTACCACTTCACCTAGAACCATAGAAAGGTAATGTCAACTATAGAAATATAATAGGAAAGCCTTCTGGCTTCAATATTCATTAAAAGCATGTACACAGCACTATGCAAACTGTGACAGTTCAGGGTTACGTACCCTTTTAAGAGTAAGAGAGCAACTTTTCCTCAGAAGCATTCCTGAGACTATATACTCTTTTTATTTAAATCCCTTTTTGGTGAACCTGAATTGTGCCTTGGTCCCTAGATACACATAGCTCAATGCATATTGCTTTGAAACTTAATGTACAAGGGAGAGTAAAGAAAGCACAGCCCAGAGCTGGGACAAAGAAAGAGGCACCCTCTTGTTACCTTCATATCTCTGGTGTAATTTAGAGAACCCCAAGCTGTCCCTGTTCCAATTAACAGAAGCTTTTCAGTGCTGCAAGGAGAAGCCCTATTCCTTGCAGAAGAGGATCATTTCTGAGGCACAACATATCTGATTTGTTTGCCAAGACTTCTGTGATATCTTGACTTAAGGGCTTGATCTCACAGCCCTGTCAGGAGTAAGTTTCTTCAGCAAATTATTGAGGCCAGTGCTTTCCTGAGCCTTTCGATGATAACCATCACCACAGCATATGGATGCTTCATTATCCTCAACAGATAGAATCTTGCAAACCCTGTGTCAATGCACACATTTTAAAACCAGGAACTGACAAATGGATTAACTGAGGGTTGGAGTGGACTTTGGTGCAAATCCTCTGGTTGCTGCTTTGCTGAAATTTAAGCCTCTAAATGTCAGAAAGTGGAATCTTGTCACCTGGTTTATGTCCAAACTTTGACACTGAGTTTTTAGACATTTGGCCTATGACAGTTCAGTACATTTAAAATAACCACCTAAATTCTCTGTACCACTTCTGAAAAGATGGAACTGGTCTGCCTAATGACAACACTTCCCTCTTCTTTTTGACATTTACAGGGCAATGTAGCTTGGCTTTCTTCTGTCAAGAAGAAATGCTGGGTGTTTTGGGATGCAACTCATCCAGTCCCTTTCAAGGGATTTAAGCATCATTACCTCCTATTTCTATAATGGTGAAGTTGGAGATCTGAATTCAAGGTGCTAAGCTTGATAAAACTTGTGTCTTTCAGGCAGTGAGTACTTTAATTGCCAGGCAGTGCAGTACTGAGGAGGAGAGTCCAAAATTCATTGGGTTATACAGTAAAAAGGTTAGAGGGAAGCAAACTCAGGCTGGTAGTTTGGTTGTTAATCTGACAAAACTCTCCAAAATGTAGGTGCCTTGTACATTACACCTTCAAGGATTATTAAACCGATGTAGTCCTGGAGACAGGACCCTGGAGTGCTTCACACTTCCCTAAGCTTACTGTTTAAAAGACAGAAAGTATTGCTTTCACACCGTAGTCTAGCTGGTGGATCACTTTCTGGCTATGTCCGATCTTTCAGGCATCTTCCAAAGAGACTTGAGTAAGATTCAACCATTGTTCTGCACAAGCCTAGATTATGATGTCTGTCTCCAAAGCAGACATTTCCAGCTATGTTTGAGTAACTAAAGGAATCCTGAACTTTCGGTGGAGCAGGGAGACGTTTAAACACATTAAAAATTAGGCAATTCTGAAAAATAAATGAACTCTGTCACTGTCTAGGGCTTAAGAACTTTTGACCTACAGCCTAATTTAAACAAAACTGAAGATGACTGAGTCCCACACCAAATTTCTCTTTGCCAAGTCTTCTCAATGCCTTCTGTTCAACATGCAGAAAAGTGAATTCCCCAGAGACCATGGAGGACCACCTAATCTCTAAATACAATACAGAGGTATAGATCTGTGTCTACTGACTACAGAGGAATCCTCAGACAATTTCATCCCAATCCAAGGCAGCTCAGTTAGATGAGATGAACCTAGGTGCGTATATAAACCAGATCAGGATTGACAAAATATGAAATTCTATTGATCTAGCTGCTTGTCCCAGTCAGTGGGGGTAAGAGCCACCTGACTTAATGTTAACAAGGTATCCTACTTTGTCCTTACAGGCAATGGAAAAAATCCCTTCTGACATTTCTAGAGCTTGATTAATTTCCTAGTACATAAAATGTCTAAATGAGCACAGAAGAATCACACCCAATGTCTATAAATTTAAACATGTTAAGAATATTTCTAAATTTTTAGTTAAGACATTTTCTGAGAACCTAAAATCCCTTGATGTTAAAAATGCCTGAGAAAAAAAGACACCTCAGTCTGCAAATGAGACAGCTATCTCCTAAGAGGATTGAATCTGAAGACCGTAGATCCCCAGTCACTGTCCAAACTATGTTTCTTTGTGAATTTTATTTTCAGGAGTGTCCACAGTGTCAAAACAAAGTTTAATGACATAATTCTAAACTTTGGATTGCAGTGGAATGCAAAATATGTAGAATAGGGTGCTGCATTGCCTAAATGTAGATCTCCCAAGGTCACATTATAGATATACAGAAGATTAAGTTATTGAACCTAAATCTCAGAAAAAAAAAAAAACTTGTAAAGCCTCCTAAATCCCAGAATAATTATTTAAGGACCATATTCCTAAAGTAAAACTAGTCAAGTTCCCATGTGTTTGGAGGACCTTGTTTTAAAAATGTTTTAAAAATCCCCAAATTACTTTGGATGGGCACAGAACATGAAGGTGAGTAAAACCTGCTGGACTTGGCTGTTCTTTCTCCCTGTATCCATCAAATTATTTCAAATTACAAGGTAGAAATTGTTCATTCTTCCCTCACAAATTCATTCACACCACTGCAATCAATGAGTAGTCCAAGAGAAAATATTCTGCTTTTAACGTCAGAAATAAATTCTGCCTATTCACCTAGTGAATGCTACCAAAAGTGATCCAACAAACACTCGTCCATTTTGACCCTCCAGTTTTAAATTATCACTTCACAGGCTTACTCGATCCAATACTCTCTGTTCTTACCAGTGGGAATTTTTACTGACATTAGCAAAGTTTCTCAAAGTCTATGCTGTTCCCAAATGAAAACATTTTTTTGGCTGTTCAGTTTTCTGTGACCCTGCACGTTCAGGAGGTGATCTTGTGTACCCCAGCAAAGAGGCAAACGGATTAGAGGGAAACCATGAAAAGTAGATTGCCATGGAATTGTGTAATTGCCCATTGTCTCATCTTGAAAAACCAAAATTCAAGCTTATCCACGTTTGTGCAAGATCAACATTTGACTCTGAAACAGCATATTTCCATTTGAGACATTAAAGGATAACATCATGCTGGCAAGATATTTACTCAGAATATACCTAAAAAAGGCAGAATATGTTATATTCTAAATGTATGCACATGTTTAAAAAGTTAATGTTTTAAACTTTCTGCCTTCTAGCCAAGTATATCTAATCTAATTAGTGCTTTCCAGCCAAACATGGCCATAAGCAGACTCAAAGTACATTGACGACTCAAAAGACATGGCTCACCTCAGGCCTTTCCTGCTTCTCAGTCTATTCTAAAATTTTGAATGTACCTTGCAAAATACAACTTACTTTTATGAGTTTGTCACTGTTTAACTTCATGTTGCTACAGGCTAACTCAAAATGTCCAGACTTTATCTCTTCACTTTTGTAATTGTCCTATACTAATGTAAACAGAGAATCGGATGTCCTAGCATGGAGGCAACTTAAAATATTTGGTAGCATTTTCTGTCACTAAAGCAAAAAGTAAGTTTCAGATAGCATTTTGCATTTTATCCTGACTGTAGTAAGAATTAAATGTATGTCCACTCTTTAGCTCATAAGCTTATAACTGTTCTGCTTCAGCAGTACTAAAGCCAAAGCCAGGAGCCTCAGAAGGCTTTATTGTAGTACTGTTTCTTAAGAACAAGATTCAGTTTAGCTCAGGCTCATATAAAGCTGTATCTCCTGGTTGCTCTGTGGACGTGCCCTGGAGCAAAAAATGGTGCAGGAGGAAAGAGCTTGTATGTGGCTAAAGAAACTGTGACTTTGAAGAAGTCACTGAGGACACTATAGACTTTTTTGCATGACTTTGAGTTCTAATTCCCTTCCCACAGAAGGTCACCCTCCAAAAGAACAAGATGGCAACAATCACTTTATCTAGTTAATTTTACAGCTGGCTATTTCAGACTATAATGACCTGCGTCACATATTTGCACACCACCTACCAGCATATCACATCTTTTTAGTGGAGCAAACCTTTCATGATGGTAACAGCAGTAATAGCATTGATATACGTAAATGTTTATTCTACTCATGGACATCTGTACAATGGATGAGCGATTTAAAAAATGTTTTCATTATAAAATGAAAACTGTGAATCTCTCAGACAATAAAGGGAGAATCGGAACCAAGTGTTTACTTTTATCCCCATTTCAGCCTTCTGGAACATTAGACAAACATAAAATTTGAAGCTGTACACTAGCCAGTACACGAAAACATTTGTATTTTGGGTATGAAAAGATTATTATGAAATAGAAAAACAAAAGATGAAGTGTGAACATTCGTGGCTTGGAAAAGAAAGAGAAGAAATGGTCAGAAAAAGTGAAATTCACCTAACCTAGCTTCAGGCATCTTTAAGAGATTCAGCCTTTTAGATATATATTTTTGGTGAGGAGCTGCACAGCAACAGTGCCAATAGACTGCATAGACTGACGAGCTCAAACACAGCTAGCTGCAGTGTAAACATATAACATTATTTGAGGTAAATACTCTTATGCCAAGAACCTGACTGAATATAATTTTGAGAACTAACTTCAAGCATTTGGGGTTAGGTAAGGTAAATGCTTTGTCACATGTCCCTTAAATGCATACGCTAAAGGTAAGCTGTCTGTTGCTTCTCTGGGCAAGATGAGTTCTCAAAAGCACAAAACATCAATACAGAGAGTGTAAAGGCATCATAGTTCTGCAGCTACAAAGACAAAATTCTTCGGCAGTTTGATATTTGTTATATTGACATTTTCCATAGCTTTGGGAAACAAAAGCAAACTATTTACTTAACAGAAACAAGATACTTTGTAGACTTAGTTTTACTCCCATTCCAGGAGGACTTAGTGGCAAGATAAGGACTCCAATATTGTCAGGTTTTTGGACAACAGAGAAAAAAAATATTCTTTTAAACCCAAAGAATATAAATTAAGTAATTTCAGCATGTGGTAATGTGATCATGTTGAGAGGTGGGGAGGTGGAAGCAGAGTAATTATTGACATACATAGCTTTACCTTTTCTCCAGCTAACAAAGTGGTTTACATAACCGCATACATGCTATTTGAATAATGCAAGGATGAACACATGGAGCTGATGTCTGTCCAGGGCCAAAGAAAATCGTACATATCTACTCTGGCATCATCAGGGACTTATTGCCATAAGCCTTCAGTCATGCATTTTGAGTGAACCTTGGTCAATTTTGCGATCCATGTGTTGTGAGTCAAGACGTTCAGAAGTAATTAAGACTTAGGATGCAAATTTTTGAATTCTTAACATAGCTTAATTTGCCAAGAGGTGATCTGTATTCCTGAAAAATAAAATAGTAAAGCATATCAGGATTATTGCCTATGAATTTGCTGGGTGGTTGCATGGAGAAAACCATGGCAAGCGGTCACAAGAAAATAACAGGTGCAACCTGAACTTTGAGCCAAATATATCAAGTGTTTGAAATCAGAAAATGTTTAATAAAACCTTTTTCTTTTGTTAAAACTCCTCAGTCTCATGTTCAATGTAACACTTCTATAAAAAATAGCTTCAAACTCAGCGTTTTTATTTAGCTGTTAGCACAATTTCTGAGGCTTTTTTTCTGCCATCCAAAATTTTGTTTGAGAATGTCAAATCAAAAACAAAGCAAAATCATTAGTGAATATTATGAATTTTCATTCTCTCTTCCCATTTGATTAGTAGAGGTCTAAAACCAGAAGAGAAACACTTGTTTTGACTACTGTGTTGGTACCTAAAGTTTCCAGGCAGGAATCAGGTTTTGTGTTTCTTCATATTTTGAATGCACAGTATTTTGTCTTCTTCCACTTCTTTGTTTTGGTTTAAAGAAGATGAAGAACTAAGAAATATTTTTCAGCCCATAATCAGACAATCATGCAGAACTTTATATGATCATCAGTGCTCCTTATAACTAGTCTATTTTTTAATGGCTGTAAATCTCTCCCTCTTTAGTCAACAGTTTTCTAACTTGTTTTCTAACCACCTGTCTTAGCAGAAACCTTTTTTTACTTAATTGAGAGCACTGTGATGTCTGAAACACCTGACTAAGGAAGAGGCTGTAACGAATCTCCAAATTTCTTAGGGAGTTTAACAAACTGAAAAATGTTCTTTAGTACATTGAAAAGTCACCTATATCTATTTTTAATTGAATAAAGCATTTTACGCTGATAAAATTAAATTATTTGGCTTTGAATCCAACAATTGAGACCTTTTTTAATTGCAGTGTGTTTTTGCATACTTTTAAGAAAAAATTTTAAAAAGATTAAGGAACTATTAAGAAACTACCTGAATCAAAACTTGAGGAAGATAGGAATTTGTTAAAAAATACAACAAAAAAACAACAACAAAAAACCCAAACCCAAATGTCCTAGAAGTGGAATAATTTATATATGTAAAAAAATAAAAATTGCTAAATATTATTTGCTCTGCAATAGAAACACCTAAGTAAAATCAAGAGGCCCTTGAGAGATCTCCGTGTCTGAATTTTCAGTTTATATCCATTATATTAATCAACAAAACTGTAGAATTATCTAATGAATGTTTGTGTCTTGATGTGTGCCCTGATCATTTATCTGGTATCAAGAGATACATGTATATAGACAAAGGAGGATTCATTAATATCTGTATGGAAAATTAGTGGATAGTTCAGGTGTTTATTGGTGAGAGAGTCTGTTTACTGCAGGACTGGATGATGTTGAGAGAAAAGAAAAAGAGAAGTCCAGGGTTAGAAAGGACACAAGTGGGAAGGGGCTGGTAAGCAAATCAAGGGTGTTAACTTGTTTCCACAGGTACCCTGGGATCACCACACCTGTCTTCCCCTAGTCCTTACTTGAGATTCACTAACATCAGGTAATCACAAGCTTTGACTCACCAATGTGCTTATTTTTCATTGCTAATGGGAGGATATTAATTGTAATATTCTCCCAATGTAGGTGTGGTGTTGTCAAACAGCAACAATAGTAAGAAAGCCAAGGGAAGCTTGTGGACAATGCTGTCCTTAAAATGATTTTTTTTTCCCATCACCGAGCACTTTAGCATTCTTGCATCCCTAAAAATTAAAACCTACAAAATGAATCATTTCCCTTAGATATCTAGATAAATCCTTGCCTAAAAGATCTGTGTGCTGGGGGTGTTCCTTAATGCCATATAAATACTTAGCCATGGGCTTGCCTGGGTAATCGTGCCTGAACTCTGTCCTGGAGGCAACCATCTTTGGCACTGATGAGCCACTGGAAGGAGCATATTGCATATTCAGTTTAAATACAACTTGGAGACCTTTTCCCTTAATGATCTGCTTTTCCCTGGAATTATCTGCTCCAAGAGGTACTGTTTGGGTCTATATCTGTTTTATTCAAATTGAAAAGTATGCTTTTTTGTTCACCATAAGTGCTGGCTCTACCAGATGGATCTTTGGTATTAAAAAGATCAGATTTCCAGCACTGGTAATAATAAACCCTTTCAAAAGAAAAAAAAAAAATATAAAACTGAGCCTATTCACATACCTTAGGCTGGATAATGAATTATATTTTGTGGTGTGCCAGCAAGGACCTTGGGATATTTTTCACTTTCTTTTATTGCACTGAAAAAAACATCAGGCAGATATTTGCTGCACAAAAGATTTCTTGGGCAGGGATATTGGGGAACCATCAATCCCTCTCATCTTCAAAGTACTTCCAATGTATTTTGATTTTCTTTTAGGAAAGTGTAACTACATTCCAACTAAACAAGAGAGAAAAAATTGTATGTGACTTTTGCCCTGTATTCTCAGAGAAGAAATTCTGCCCTACAAGATCCCCGTTAGGATACAGATTAGTCATTAAAGATCTAATTTCATATTTTCCCTTCTTCATGCATTTGATACAAAGGAAACCCTTAAAAATTCTCATATCTTATATTCTTCGCCCAGATGAAAATTCCCCGCACTTTTGTCCATGTAAACACAGAATTAGTCTCCTGCAAGTTTAGGTGGTGGCAGTTCCTGAACACAGTCATAATTTGCAGATAACAGGATTAGCTTGGATGTGGGTAATAAGTTGGTGAATCTCCCCCTGGCCATTTCTCAACACTGTGAGAGCACTAATCCTTTATGCTTTGATGTCTTCTAGTTTTCCATCAGGTGCAGCTCGGCACTTTTGTCCTGGGGCAGTCAGCGCTCTTATAAGATCTCATAGTGTCCTCATTAGCTGCGCCTATTTACCCAGCCAGCCTGTTGAACCCAATTTATAGTTTATGTGATTAATTCCCAAAGTACAGTAAACCCTAGCTTTAAGGCTCTCTATTATATGACTGCATCTCATATAAGGGCAAACACTAGCTACTGCTCTTTTGTTATATGGCTTCACTATATATAAAACTGTAATAATTTTGCTCTCAACTATACATTAAGCATCATTATATATGCCTCCTTTCAGACATAGAGCCTATAAAAGTGTTGCACATTGGATCATAAAGAAACATGCATGCACAACAATATTTTCTTGGTTCTTTTCTATTTTTATTTTAAAAATCCATGTCTTTAACATTTTATATTACAATTATTGATATTTTTGACTAAGTCTAACAAGACACATAATTTAGAACTGTTTATCCATGGAATTGCAGGTGACAAAGGCTTAGCAGTCAAAGTAGCAGCCTATAACCACTGGCACTTTTCTTTTAAAAAATGTGCAGGGTTTGTAGATAAAAGACTTACGTTGTGAATTTTTATGCAGTCATCTAAGTCAACTGATGACATCTGTCAGCTCTGCTGTATTTCCTCCTATTGGGATATGAACTATGTGAGTTGGATCTCTGGCAATTTGCATGTGAAAGAACATTGTATTTTTTTTTTAAGTAGATGATAATTTCCAGCTATCTCTCCTCAAAGGTTCATCAGGAGAGGCATCCTGCAGGTCTTTTTTTTAAAAAAAAATCCATTCTTTTAGTTTCAAAAAAATACTACAGCTTCTTGGAAGTCTCAGGTACATTAGATGATCCCTGTCACAGAAGCAAAACACAAAATCAGAAAATCTCAGAGTATTTTGAGTAAGATTTTAAAAGTCCTGAGCAGAGAGGATACCAGAAAAGCTCTGTTGGATGGGATCATTCAATGTAAGCACAGGTAATCAAAGCTGTTTGTTTAAACAAAGAGCCCAAATTTGCCATACAAAGGGCATACTAGAATCAGTTATGACACCTGCAGAAATACCTTATGCAAATAGCAGAAGCCTGAAGCATCACTTTAAAGCACTTTATACACATGGTAAACATATAGCCCTGGCCACTGAAAAATCTCATTTTGATTTTAAATGGAGCTTGGTTGGTTGTATTGTTCAGTAGCCTTAGTCCTATATGATAACTGGTAAGAAATCCCAACGAGTCACAAAATATCCTACTTTGGTGAAATACCCAAGGGAAAGTAAGCCGCAGCTCTGTGACTTTCCCTTAAGATATGTAATTAAAAAATCTTGAACTTGACTTGGAGTGATGAACCACCGGGAAGGGCATAAGAGTTATTTAAACTTCGTGCCCTTTTAGCCCTCAGTATTTCCAATGAGACCTATCTACAAATGTCTGGTCTGGGACAACCAACATGGATATGATCACACACATTTTTGTGTCTAGAGAACCTAATATGCATGTATACATATTAGTTAGGTACACATGTATATAGAATCATAGAGTGATTTGGGTTGGAAGGGACCTTAAAGATCACTTAGTTCCAACCCCTCTGCCATGGGTAGAGACACCTTTCACTAGACCAAGTTGCTCAAAGCCCTGTCCAACCTGACCTTGAACACCAGCAGGCATGGGGAATTCAGAGCTTCCCTGGGCAACCTCTTACAGTGCCTCACCACCCTCATGGGGAAGAATTTCTTCTTTATACCTAATCTAAATTTACCTTTTTTTTTTTTTTAGTTTAAAGCTGTTATTCTTTGTCCTATCACTATATGCTCTTGAGAAAAGTCCCTCTCCAGCTTTCTTGTGGTCTGCTATAAGGTTTCCCCAGAGCCTTCTCTTCTCCAGGCTGAACAACCCCAACCCTCTCAGCCTGTCTTCAGCTTATTTACATAAAATGAAACAAACAACAAGAGAAACACCATGGCAATGTGTAGTAATTAAAAGGTTTTATGTTTCACTCTTTCGCAATGCACCTTGTTTCTGAAAACAAAACAAAACAAAACAAAACAAAAAACAGAACACAAAAAAATGAAACCAGAGGGAATTCTTTCATTGGAATGTGAAGATTTGGTGAATATTATTGAATGATTCTGAAAACAATAAATGTGTTGGATGTCCCAGCAGCTCAGTCGGAGACTGCAATACGTAAGAGCTGGGACTCCTAAGAACATCCAATGACCACATGCAAATGACATCTACAGGTCTCGGGCGTATGTCTTAAGCATGGTCATGTACAACAGGACAATGGTGGGCGCTGAATACTTGTAGCTGTTCCTGCTCACGAAGTCTGACATGTCCTAAAAACATCTGACCCATAGGTTGCTTGTGTGTGTTTATTTCTGCACAGAAATTCGTGGAGACAACCTGTTTCTTCTCAAAACCTCTCCTAAAAAATTTTTTTTCAATATGGATAAGGAGTTTCACACTATTATATTTATATAGACACATGTAAATTGCATAAATCTACTTCCAACATTTCATATATTTATAATTTCCTAGGATAAGGCAATACACATCACTACAGAACAAGCTCTTCTATTAGCATTTTGAAAAAGCAGAAAAGAAATCAATCTGAATCAGGTTCTAAATTCTCTAGCAGTAAAATGGTATAGGTTAGTTTATATTTTCCTAATGACCTTATGCTAAAAAAATATTTTTCCTTTAATGAGTAGAAATGCTTTATAGGACATATGAAAGAAACTATGATACTTGAGCTGCTTCAGTGTACATTAAGCTACGTTTTGCAGACACTGAATAATTGATCCTCAGAAATTGTGAACACAAGCAGTTCTGAAGTTTAAAACCTGACCTATCACAGCACTGCACAATAAGCATGTTTTCTTTCCTCTTTTAATGTTGGATTTTGCATTGTCTACTCTGAGGGATACACCATGTCTTTGAATATATTCAGCAAAATTAATAAGTCAAATAAAAGAAGCAGATAACCTTATCAGTATTTCCTGTGTTGGATCATAGGCTGAGAAAATGAGCATTTGTATGAGCTTTTATAAAACTCTGTTTCTTCAATAATATTGCTGAGTATATAGTGGGAAATGAAAAAAGGAGATTGCATATGTAATGGATTTTTTTCTGATTTGTATTCAAAATGGATGTTCATAGATACTTTGTAATATTTACCAGTTCTGGTGAGCAGCACCTTGTCTTTCAATACTCTGTGAACAAATGACCCACAAGCAGCTTGCAATAGCTTAGTGATTCACAAATAAGAAGAAACATGTTACAGTTTTTGCAAAAATTGCAACTGGGATTTTCAAAAATAGATGATAAATTTAAGATTTTAAACATTTGCTTAGACACCATAGAGAGTGAATTATTTGTTTTTACAATAAACAAGTGTTCTGTTGATCCTGGTGATGTTAAAAAGTTCCCAGGGTGTGAAAGGTATTCAAGCAATGGCACTGAAAAAATGTGTGATACTGCAATAAAATCCTTTGTAATCTTGGTACTGCAGGTGCTACGAGTAAATAATTTAGTGTCAACGGCAGCAAGATCATTGGTACAATAATAATGAAAGAAGAAGACTGGTTTTTGTATTCATAATGGTTTTCATCTAAGGATCTCTTAGGGCTTTGTAAAATAATTTGGATAATGATGCTAATACCACTATCCAAAAAAAACAGAAGTAGCAGTATTTTTCAAGAACACACAATGGCTTGTTTTGGAACCAGAAACAAAGAAGAAATTCTCCTGTCCCATGCTATTGCAGATTATACTGCTAGATCTGAGACGATCTACCTCTTAAAATTTATTTCTTTTCAAGGGAAGTCTTCAGGATAACTTGCCCTTGGAAAATTTATTTTTGATGGTATTTAAAATATCCTTCCTTGAAATTTCAGATTCTGGTATAGGTACTGTGTTTCATGGTCTTTCTGAATTATAGCATATAACCTGCGCTCACTTCCAATCATTGTTTAAAATCTATCAAAGTAGGTTTTTACAGTCAAGTTTACCCAAGTTAGCTGTACAAAAAATGTATCATGTATTCATTGTCTGGAGGTAAACTAAACAGTCTTTTTCTTCCAAGGAAAAGATAGATCTTTCCCTTCTGAATGCACAAGGCTATTTCTATAGAAATTCACACCTTATATAATCTCTACCTTTCTTCCTCTTCACTTGTCCTCCTTTCCTAGCATGTTTCTCATCTACCGAAATCAATATTGTGTTTGTTTACTGGGAAACGTCTTAGGTTAATTGTGATATCTTGGGTCTGCACCAGTGACAGTTGTTAGAGACTGAAAACATTATTTGAGTTATAATCATGAGTTACGAAATATTTCTGGAGAGCTCATCTGAATCCATTTATGCATTCTAACAAGTTTCAAAAGTCTCAGTTGTTCCAGGGCAATCTTTATTTCAAATTTTTCCAAAGCAATTCTCTTTGTTTATGGCCTACACGTATTTCCAGGCAATGAAATGTGATGATGTAATGATCTCTAAGTCACACGTTTTCTTTTCTCTAATATTCTTTCTAGTTGATATGAGAAAATTAATACTAAAAAAAAAAAAAAAAAAATCCTTATGTTTTGCTATGACACCTTAGGGCCAATTAGTATCAACTTATTTTGACCAGGGAATGTTTACAATGTTCATGGATTAAAGCAGGTGATATTCTCTATGCTCACATTATGTCTGTACTTTTTCACTATCAATGGAAACCCTTAGGTATATCCACAAAAGAACATTTAATTTTGGTGACTAAGCAGACTACGACTATCCAAAAGAAAACAGTATTCTATTCTCAGAAAAGCCTCTTTCATGGATTCAAATGGGATTACTGATGAGGTAAGAGCATACTCATCATAAAAAAAAAAGCAGAAAAAGTGTTGTGGTTATTCCAGTTTACTTTTCCTTTTTACAACATGCACAGAACATAGACATGCAGAAAGATAAAAAATTGAGAGTTTTGCACAGCTTGCATATCCATGTTGTGGTCAGCCCAAGCTTATGTCAATAAAATTCCATGCTGTCTCATCATAGACATAGATTCATACTAGTAAAGTGGAGCATAACAATAGAAGCTGACAGGGAAACAGAAATGAAAGATTCTCAAAATATTTTAGTGCACTCTGATGGCTCTGAGAGGAGAGCAGAAATGAGTTGCACAGGAGTTGTTAAGAAAGTAGCAGCTCTTCTTCTGTTAGAACCAGTATCAACACATGCAGCATCAGGCATTTTTCAGTCATCCTCATAAATTGTCTTGATGTAACCCTTTGCAGGGCTCTCTTCAGTATGTTCACCTTGTTTTTTGCACTGGGGTGCTCAGCACTGGACACAATACTCCACGTATTTCTCACCATTGTTGACTGTAGGGGAAGGATCAACTTCCTTGACCTGCTGGCAATGCTTTGACTAAAGCAGCCTCGGATGTGATTGGCCACCTTTACTACAAGAGTACATTGCTGGGTCATGTTCAATTTGTTGTCCACCGGGACTATCATGTCTTTTCCTGCCAACCTTACTTCCAGTCATTCATTCCCCAGCCTGTACTGGTGCACAGGCTTATTTCTTCACAAGCGCAAGATCTGGCATTTCTTTTTGCTGAACTCCATGAGATTCCTGTTGACCCATTTCTCCAGCTTGTCAAAGTCCCTCTGAATGGCAACACAACTATCTTGCATATCAACCCCTTCTGATTTTGTATCATTTGTAGACTGGCACTCTGTCTCATTGTCTCGGTCATTAGAGGTGGTAAACACTATTGGTTCCAGTAGTGACCCCTGAGGTACATTGCTAGTGATTGGCCTTCATCTGGATTTTTTGCCCCTAGACAGCCCTCTGAGGCTGGCAGATAAACTAGCTTTCAATCCATCTCGCTGTTCACCTATCTTGCCTATACTTGACCTACTTTTGTATGGTGATGTTATGGTAGACAGCATCAAAAGCTTTTTGAAAGTAAAGATAAACAATATCCACTGCTCTCTCCTTGTCCACTGAGCTAGTCACTTCATGGCTATAAGGTTGAAGAGAAATGTTTTGCCCTTCATAAATCCATATTCACTATCACCATTCACCTTCTTGTCCTTCCTGTTTCGAGGTGGTTTCCAGGATGATTTGCTCCATGACCTTTGCGGGGACAGGTTGACCAACCTGTACTTCCCTGGATCCTCCTTCTGTCCCTTTCTGGAAGAGTGACATTTGCTCTCTTCCAGTCCTCAAAGATGTCTCTCAATGGCCATGACCTTTCAAAGGTAGTTGAGAATGACCTCAGAGTGACAAGAGTGAGCTCCCTCAGTACTCATGGTACATCCTGTCAGGCCTCTTGGACTTAAGTTTGTGCAGTTTGCTTAAATGTTCCCTCACTTGGTCTTTCTCCACTCATTGTCTCCTTCTTGCTCCAGATTTTTCTTTTACTCTAAGACACCTGTGGCTGCTGAAAGCAAATCTTGCCAGTCAAGATCAAGGCAAAGGTGACATGGAGTTTCCCCAGCTTTTTCTGTGTCTTCTGTCACCAGCTCCCTTGCCCCATACAGCAGCAGGCCAATATTTTTCATGGTCTTCCTCCTGTTACTGATGCACTTTTTATGAGTCCTTCTTGTTGGCCTTCGAGTCTTTTGTTGGAATCAGCTTCCACGTGGACTCCCAGCCCTGATTCCTGCATGCTCTGACAGTGTCTCTATATTCCTCCTGGGTACCCATACATGCGAACTGATGGCAACTACCCTTCTATTTTCCTTATTTTCAGAAATCCAGACCATATTAGGTCTATTAATATGAAACATTGTTTTTATCATGATTTATTAGAATACTGATGTCATAGGCATCTCTGGGAAAGAACTGGGTATTCTGCTTTGCACAGTTAGTTCTTTTTGCTTCTTCCAAAATGGTATTTCTATTAAGTGAAACTGTAAAAATGATGTTATGAGGACATCAAAAGAAGCTATCACTGAAAAATTCCTTTATTTTATCTTCTTAAACATTTTGTTTGTTTGTTTCATAACATTATTTTACTTCTAGAAAGCAATCTCAGATAAGAAGATGGAAATATTCTATTCTGAGAGATTAGGAAAAATTGAAAGCTTTAAAAAACTGTGTTAATTTTTGATTCAAAAGGTATTATCTCTTTAATGTGTGTATATATATATAACCAATCCCCAACCTGAGGTAAGAATGACTTAAGAAGAAAGTCCATGGCTGTAATACCTGTGTTCCAAACCATAATTTAAGACTAACATCAGAAGACTCATCTTTGTGTCCCTAATTAATTTATCTTTTTTCATAAATATTTCAATCCCTTCAAAGAAGATTTACAGAACCATACAAAACCACACTGCAATAATTTACTTCCCTAAATACACTGATATAGGTACATAGGGATATAAGCATCAGTATGCTAGCAATTCTAGGTATAAATATAGATATAGGTATATGTATAGTGTTTACTTATTGAAAATAAAGACTTTTGCAAGCTACTAAATCATTGTCCTCTAAACTAATTCCTGAAATACTGTAAAACGTAATAGACAAGGTCTGTGCCCGTAGGGAGAAATTCTTTGCATCCGAACTTTCCATGTCTTCCTAGGGCATGTCGTCTTCCACCTCAGAAACTTTACTTGACTCTTTCAGTTTTCTCCTCCTCATTTGTGCTTAATTCATTTTTCATCTGCACAACACCCCTATGGCACTTATTCTGCTTCCATCTCAGAGGTTCATAAGTCATAGTCTTTAAGTAAGTGGTTTTCTAAGCCATGCCCATGCAGCTGACGCATCCTGCTTGGGGGAGTATTTCTTCCTTGCATGTTTTATAACAAGCCACATTCTCAATGATTTTGCCATTTTACAGGCTTTTGCCAAGCGCTCTGTCTTTTCTGGTTCTGTTACTTGCACTGTTTGTCAGACTGGTTCAAAATAAAAGTAGGATTTTTGGGTCCATCCCCGTTTCTAATTACTGGTGCCAAGAAAGGCACTTCCTTTTTCTCCTAAGTGGAATTTTAGTTTCATCTTTCATGACTGAATCAGAAACAAAGGTGTACCTTTTGACGTTTGTGTTTATTGGATTGTCCTATTGATCTCAGTGTAAGGGCACCACAAACTATTTTCCATGTAAGGGTACCAGAAGGCCCTTGATGTGTTGCAGTAAATTGAAGACCAAAGAAACTGTGAAATAGACTGTGTTATAGGCCACATGCATCTATGGAAATAAAAGTGCTAAAATTTTTTCTCATTTTCTAGATGAAAATAGAATAGTTCAGTTGGAAGAGGCCTACGAAGATCATGTAGTCCAACTCCGTATTTGGAGGTTATTCCAGAAGATTTGTACTGAGGATAAAATCAGATTGAAAAAAAAAGAGTACAACTGAAAAGTATACAAAGCTGAAAAACCTTGGGTCTTTTGTTTCAGTGGTTCCCAACATGTAAGACACACCTCACTGGCACAGTGTGACCATATTACAGATGAGACACAGTGCAGAGCCTCAGAGGATGTACTTCTTATGCTCTGCAACCCTGGCTTGAGTGTCTCTACCATGGTCCTCAAACATGGAGCTCAGGGAAGCACTGATGCATGCTTTGAAGACCACCAACCAGGTTTAGGCAGATTTATTATTTCCCTTCCAGTGTTGTATATACTACAGCAGATCACCTATGCCTACCAAGCATTAGCAAGAACAGCACAAGAATGAGGGACGTGGAGAAGAAAACAGAAGAAAAATTAGAGGAGATGGTACTATATATGCCATTCTTTTTTCCCCACAAGGATCTCAGCTACAAAAACGCTGAGGATCTCATCAAAGTGCATGCCTCTGTGCTGCTTCCTAGTTTTGCTGAACCCAATTTGGATTCAGCAATTGGGAACCTTAAACTACCAAAGCTTGCTTCTGTGATGTTATTATACTCTGATAGGTCACATGAAGAAGATTTTTTTTTCCTGCTTTTAGCTTACTGTTGTTAGTCATCCTATTGTGTCTTAGTACTATTTGTATACCTCAAAATATTGATACATTATTCTTTGCATTTATTTTCTAAAATACTGAATAAGCTACTTTTCTTGGCTGTCCATCTGTTGATTTTTTGCCTTTCAAATATGCATATGGAAAACACAGATCAAGCTGATCTAAGGTGTTCATCACCTCAGCTATCTATATACTGCTACCTTAAGAAACTAATCTCCAGTATCTAGATTAATCTCTTTAGAATCCATGTATGAACATTTCATAATTTAAAACATATTAGCAGGCAACTGAAAACAGAAGATTAACGTAGATGCTCTGAGTTGGCTGTTTTCCTGTGGTTAGAGATACACTAGTAAAACAAGTCAGCCCAGGGTGTGGAGTTTGATATTGTCTTATGAGTGTCAATAATGTCGAGCTGCTAGTCCAGTCTCTAAAATAGCAAACCAGACTAATGCTTTCCCAGATAACACACAGGCAAAGTTCAATGGGATAGTGTGTGCTAGGGACAGCTGTTGATGAGATGCTAGTATCCAACCACCCTCTTTTGAAGGTCAAGAGACTACAGAGGGGTTTCTCATCGGAGATAAGGAGAGTTCAGTGTTACTGAGTTCCTACCTTAACTACCTGAAATCCTTGCGGCTCAGTGTGGTGACTCTAGGACAGCATCTGAAGGCATAATGCCAGTAATTTAGTAACTAAAAGGAAACTATTCACCATCTGTCCCAACTGTCTTCCTTACCCCTTAAATCCTGTCTTAGTATTAGTATACAGATAATGCAAAATTTCCCATCTATATAGGTAGAGATGTTTTTTCTTTTTTCTTTCTAAGCTTGACATACACTTGTTCACTAACTCATTGCAGACAAAACAAAAACGAGACATTCAAAATTGTTCAAAGTAATTTGCATTTATTTAGTGTTAATTATGTCCCATAATAGGTTCACCTAAGGAACCTTTTGTGTCTGAACTTTTGTGTTCAAAGATGCTGATGTCTTCCATTGCATTTCGGAGTCAAGCATGTAACAAAAAGTGAAAAGGACACTCAAGACTGCGTAGTCAATCTACTAGATAGTGTAGACCAGGTTTCTGTAGCTAGCAGCAAATGAAGGAATGAGCTGACATTGACTTTGTTTGCTATTGAATCCATCAACTAGATGCCACCTGTCTTTTACATTTGGTTCAGAGGAGAGTGAAATTGAAATAAATTCTTCCAAATTTGTAAGAGAATGAACTATTTTGTGCAGTAAGATTTAAATGTATAGCATTGCTTAAGCACCTTAATCTTTGCAGACCATAGACTGAGAGGACCATTGGACTACAGCAGTTCTCCCAGCAGCTCAGGAATCAAGAAAATGGAAGGTAAGAGTTCGGTAAATATCTAGATGAAGGTGTCTTTGACACTCAGCCCCCTAACCGGCTACAACTTTCCATCATCAAATATGAGCAACGGGTGGTGAAACAAGCATCAGCCAAAGTTTATGCAGCCCTTTGAAGTTGAGAAATGCTTCTCCATGCTGATTCTTTTTATTTTTTTTTCTCCTCAACTTCTGGCAAGCATGTAAATGGGACATTTTTACCCAAAGCAATATTTTAGCCTTTTATTTTACAGAGATAAATTAGACATTTTGTTCCATTCTCTAAAAATAATAATTAAAAGAATAAAAAAAAGTCTGATTTGATGCCTAATATGCAGTGAAAGCTTAAGCTGGCTAATAATTGCTAATATACTACTTAAGGCTTCCTCTGACTCACAGCCAACTGCAGAGGGCAAGTCAAAACAGCCTTGGATAAATAATTAAAGTATTTAAAGATGTTAGGCTTATATTTTGATCCTAATCTTTAGCTGGTATAAATCTGCCCAGCTCAATTGAATGAGTAGCATTGTAGAAACTGAAGACTGGATCTTATTTTCAAGACTTCCCTAGGTTATAAGTGAGTAGAATTTTTTTAACCAATACTTCTAAATCCATTTATTTATTTCTCACTGACTAATAGCTTCTGAAACATTTTTTTGAATGAGAATAATCATAGATTGTTGCTCTCTCATTTCTGTACCCATGGCAGAGGTAAATTCAGGTAGCACTGGAATAGACAGAATGTTATTTTTAAACATGGATCCATCTCATATAACTATGGCTGTCTGCTGGACTGACATACACATCTAAGCTAATCACCCTGGGCTCCTTTTAGGATCAATTCTGATGAAAAGATACTTGAAAGATTTAATTCACCTTTCTTCTGGTAAACATCTAAAATATTTCAGACAATCTGAGATCTAGGATGCCAGCTTCTGCCTACAGATTATAAATGAGAGAATATAGCTAATTCAGATATTATTATCTATATTATCATCTCTAAATACAGGTAAGATTAATCTTTTGCCATCAAACAAGCTTGTCAGTTAAATATGCTCTGGTTTACACAGGGCCTCTGCACAAAAGGGTGTAACTTAAATGAAACTTCATAGTTCACCAGAAGAGAGAGAAAACTGATGCAAAAGCCTCCTGCACGGTAATAAATTCCTCTCTCAAACTGACTACGCAGCAGGCATGTTGCAACTCTCACCTTTTTCCATTTGCTTTCCTTCTTTCAAAGTTATTTTTCTCCCTGCTCAATCAAAATGAATATGGTTTTCCGTACATTTATCAAGTACGCTGAATACCAGTGCAGATTTCCTGAGCCCTGCTATAACATAAGCAGTTAGGTGAGCAGGACATGGACCAGAACTAGGACCACTGAAAATGTCATTCCATTACCATATAATTTCCTCATCAACAGGAATGACAGCAGTTTGGAAATTGCCAGAAAATGGCCAAGACTCCTTGCTTTGCCTTGCTTGCAAATCCTGATTGGCTACTATTATTACTGTCTAGAGGGGAGACACACTGGATAAAAGAATTGCTGCTTATAGGAGTGACCTTTTTAGTGATCACCAACCACCATTTCGTTAGAAGCAAGATCAAAAAAATTCATCTCTCCAGGGCTTTTCATCCCATCTTTATCCTTCCTAAGTTGCCTGAAAAACCCTAGTCTTTACAGAAGAAACATTCAGTTTTTCCTGCAGTCCTCTGAGTGTTTGAGCTACTTGTGCTCAGATAGCCTTAAGGAGAATGTATCAGCTGCCAAATGGAGCTGTTTTGGCTTTAGGGCTCCACATACTCCTGTTGCTTAAATTGTGGTCTACAAGGACAATTCAGAGCAAAAATAAGGCTGCTGCATTACTGGAAAGTTGAGATGCTTTAAGATAGTGGATTCTGGGGTCAGAGCACTGTATTTTGTTTGGCAATAAGCATTCTTCATTCAACACTTAATACATTGATTACATAAGAAACACAAAATCAAAGGGGTTTAGGAAGGAGGCCAACATAATTTGGTCAATATAACTGTAGGTTTAACCAAAATACAGTGAACCTTTATACTAGTTATGGAGATCACTCCTGTAACTTATAGGAATAATCAAAATGGTAAACCTGTCTTTTTTTTTTTTTTTTTTCTGTGTATACGTATATCACCCCAAACATCTCAATTCCACTGCCCACCTAAGCACATGAAAACACATACACAAGGGTTGCACCATTTCTGAATGGTTGTTGTCCCAGGTGATTGGATCCACCAAAGCATATCTGGATTTAAACCCAGAATGAACGTTAGTCTAGTCTCTAGTTATATGAGATGGATTCCAATTAGAAGCTGTAGTTGTATCTACTTTGGCACTACCTGAATGAACCTCTACAGCAGGTATAGAAATGAGAGGGTATAATGGAAACATTGTACTCATATTTAACAAATCCTTTACACCAACCATTAGTAAAGATCCTCAATGAGAACTCAGAGGCATTTAATGTCAATCTTTGACAAATATTTCCTATAGAAATTGTAAATAGAAAGGATTCTAAAATTTTCAGAATCACAGGTTCTGAAATTGTGATTTTGTGATAATGTCTCAAACATGGTGTTCTTTTCCCCAAATCTCATTCTTTACAACCCTACTATATATGTAGACAGAGTGAGTCAGGCTCAGATACAGATCCATAGAATTTTATCTACCCATAGGCATCTACATAAACTCCAGCTATCTAAGATTCCATTATAGTCAGTGGAGATCTCATTCATATCTATGTCAAAGGAGACAAGAAAGTGGTTCATTTTACTCAGAAGCAAGCACTTCCATTTGGTCAACTGAATCTCTATTTCTAGACTCAATGAATTGTACTGGTCAGATTTCCACTGAGTATTGTGAAATCTTGATCTCTTGGAGATACCTACAGAAATATGTCAAATATAGGCATCTACTGCCATTTTAGATGTACCATTTGCCCAAATGTAACAGACGTGGCACTGGACCTAAAGAGAACTGGCAGCTGAAACACAGGTAGAATATCCTAGGACATCTCAAATAGCACTGAACATTGATATTTAAGCATCTAAATCATAAGTCTATATTTAAGGATAGTCAAGCTGTAGATGAGTTCCATTTTTTACCAGTATCACTGTAACCACCCAGAGTAGAAGAGCCACAGTGAATGCCACTTATAAAGAAAAGATAGAAAAAAGAGAGACAAAATAGACTGGAGAAAAGACTGATGAAGAGATCATAATAATCTTCAAATACCTAGAAGTCAGATCTAAAGAAGAAAAAGAAAACTGTTCTCCACATTAAATAAGTAAGGGAGAAATAATTATGAACATAAGCTGCAGCAGGGACATCTTTCTAATGAAATGGATCATCACAAAACAGAGTGGATCACCTGAAAAAGTTGTAGTGTGTCCATGCCTGGAAGCTTTGGTGAACAGGTAGACGGCATGGACCGGGTTTCCTCCCGAGGTTTCTTCTAGCCTCACTTTGAATGATTTTATGACTTTATTTTTCTGTGCTAGGGAATTGGAAAATGATTTCTGTGGGTGGAAATGGACTTACCCCCATCACATAGGCCTCTTGACACCACCAACAGAATTTTAAATGAGGAGCTAGACAGTCTGTAGTTCTTTAATAGGGCTTTGCTGCCAAGGGGCCCAACATGTTTCCCATAATGAGGCCAGGGTAGGAGGAGAGAAGAGGGAAATTTCTCCATTCTTTATATTTCCATAGTATTTTGTAATTAATTTGATGCTTTTACAGAAAATTAATTGGGTTTTGATAATGAAATAGAAAGGACTAGGCAGAAACTGGCAAATTAAAAAAAAAAAAAGAAATCATTGCCTAATAGGCCCCCACGTCAGACTGATAATGCTGTCTCCCTCAGGTGCTTCAGAAAAAAATAGCCCAAGAGGAGACACTGTGAAAGTACTTGCCAATTGAAGGGTTAAGCTGCCTTCCTTCCCCACTCCCCTGCTCCCTCACAACTAAAGCTAAGCAGATTAATTAAAACTTAAAAGGATTCTGATTTAGTTATGAGTAAGAAAGTGAAGTGCTGCAGCCTTATGCCTATAATTCACCATTGCAGAGTGACACTTGGACGGGCCAAGCTGTAATTAGCTTATGATGTAGTATGTTCCCTACAATTCTTCACAAAGACTTTCTTTTGGGTTTTTCCCTGCCTTACCTTTCTTTCCCTCTCATCCCATCCAAGAAAAAGGCTTTTAACAGTGGTAAATATTAATTTGTGGGAAGATGACAGCTGTGGGTCAAACAGGAGGCTGATGAATTGGCTCCATAAACTCAACAGGTATCCTCTCCACTTCATCTGTCATCCCCTGGTGAAACAAAAAGCCATTCTATATTATTTCTACTTAATATTTCATTTTTTTCCTGATATATTATCAGTGGAAAAGCAGTGAGAGGGGGAAAAAAAAAAGTGATCACAGCCATGAGTATCTTCTTCTTCTTCCCCTCAAAGTATTATGAAGTGGAGTAAGTTATTTTCCACATATAACAGTTAAATTCCTACATTGTTTTGCTATATGAAATAATTAATAAATTTCTGTTGTCACACCTTTCAGTCATCAAGCCCACAACCTGTAACTACAATCCATCCTGTGTGGAGATTTGGTACAAAAGCTATACAACTAGTTGAATAGCCTTAAAAATATGATGAAAATGCTTACATTTTATGCATTACCTCTTTGCATAGAGGTGATTTTCCATTCTGCCTTTTCAACTTGGGTAACCAGCTTTCATATAGGAGGCATATTGAATACACTTATGATGGCATCCATAATGCTAACTAGACGGATCAATCCCTACTGTGAGATGGAACATACTGCACTTTTATTTTGAGAAGACAGAACTTAGATGGCCAAATAGTTGAAAATAACCACCTAGAAACGTGAAAAAAATGGAGATAACGTTATTTCATGTGCTATACCTTAGTGGCTAAAACATTTACTGAGGCTTTGGAGGATGCTGATTCCTTCCTTCCTTTGTTGGTGGGAATATCTGTATGCTGGGGACATGGTTTAGAGACAGACTTGACAGCACTAGGTTAATAGTCGAACTCAATGATCTTAAAGGTATTTTCCAATGTAAATGATTCTATGATTCTATGATGTTATTTATAGTTTTCTTATTTAAACTCACACAGTTTACATCACTAGCACATTAGGAATTATTATTTATATCTTTAAATAACAGCAAAAAAGAAATAACAAAAAAATCTTTTTAATACATTCAACTTTCATGGTATAACTTCTGCCAGTTACAAGGGAACTGTTCTTACATTTAAAAAGTTGACGGTCTGCGTAATACTTGGGAAAATATGTCTGTTTTGGTCTCTTATATAAATTGTGATCACTTTTTTGAGGCACTTTTTTTTTTCGCTTCAGCTATTTCCGGGGCTGTGAACTTTATCATGGAATGTCCCAGGCATCAAGACAGTGCCTTTTGCAGATATCATGAATGTTACTCAAATTTGATTGATTTATATTATTTTGAAATATTTATTTGCCTACTGTGTCTTGTATTTCTACTTTTATGCTGAAATGAAAGATGTTTGTGAAAGCTTGTGCTTTACTATTGTGCCTATGTAGTTGCAAAAAGTTTTTAAATATTAACATTATTGTTGCTTTATTTTGGGGGCCTGTGTGTGCCCAGGAAAAAGAATTATAGACATCAGACTGTGAAATCAGAATTACTCTTGTGCTGTGAATGCTTCGCCATGTAAGTCCACCACTAACCAGTAATAACATCAGGATATAACATCTTAGAACTCTGAGCACCTTTTGTACAGCTCAAATCAAAATAGATAATTAGTTTTTTCAGCCAAGGATTTATTCTAGGTCCCTGATAGCTCATAAATGATATTTTTTTGTTTTGTTTGTTTGTTTGTTTGTTTTGTTTTGTTTAGGAAGCATTTGGTAGAACTGCACAGTTATCGGTGCATAACACAATGGATATGTAACCCTCATTTTGGCTTTTCTAGATGATGGAAATGAAAGAATTTCCAACACACCACTTCTGGTAGCTGCAGTTCCAAGTTCCTCTATCAGGAAAGATCTTCCCAAATTTTCACAATCATCTGATGTTTTTCTCATCATGTGACCCAGAAAAGCATTGTCTAGCACTGCAGAAAGGATGAAAGGGCTTTGTACTATAGTACCACATGAAAATAAAGGATATGTTTATAATTGAAAAAATATTTCCTCTAACTCTAGAGCTAAAATTTTTAGTTTAATTATCAACTGGTTTGTAAAAGAAAATGCATTCAGTAAGACCACAGACAATACGGACAGTTATTTGATCTCCAACAATGGCAAATGAGGATGGAGCCAGGCTCTTCTCGGTGGCAAACAATGATAGGACAAGGGGTAATGGGATCAAGCTGGAACACAAGAGGTTCCACCTAAATTTGAGAAAAAACTTCTTCTCAGTAAGGGTGACAGAACACTGGAACAGGCTGCCCAGGGAGGTTGTGGAGTCTTCTTCTCTGGAGACATTCAAAACCCACCTGGATATGTTCCTGTGCGACCTCACCTGGGCGTTCCTGCTCCAGCAGGGGGATTGGACTAGATGATCTTTTGAGGTCCCTTCCAATCCCAAACATACTGTGATACTGTGATACTGTGAAATAATGTCTGCTTGTTGGGAAGGAGCATTAAAAGAAAAATATACATTGATGTTCCCACATTTTAGCTTTCCTACTTCCTTCAGTCTGTGGCTATGCAGTTTCTTGACCTGGGGTTATTTCTTTGTCTCTCATAGTCTATGAAGGGTTTTCTTTCCATGTTTGTATCTAATTACTTTTTGAGCTTGTTTAAACTTATGACATTCACAACATCCTGTGGCAATGAGCATCATAGTTTAATGATGTGTTGTGTACTTTCCTTTAATTATTTTAAGCCCACCTTCAGATAACTTTATCTGATACCTCCTAGATTTCATAGTACAAGAATTAGCAAATAATTGTTCTTTCTTCACATCTTCCATGACTGTCATGATTTCATGGACTTCTGTCACATCTGGAAATGATTAGTCTTTCCAGGCTGAAGAGTTTTATTTTAGTTTATCTCCCTGTTCCCTGTGTGGAACCTGTTTCATACCTTTAAGCATCTTTGCTGTCCTTTTTTTATTTTACCATTCTTTCTGTATATCTATACTAGATGTAATACATGTAGTTATTTACACCTGTTAAAAGTGATAGCATCATTTTATCATTATAGTATATGAACATTTTACACCCACTTTTGACTACAAAGATGTGAGACTGTGGAGAATTTGGTTCTCGAAATTCAATAAATATTAAGTAACTTAAATTTATCATGGAAAAAAAATCTATTCTGACTTGTGATTAATTCTGGGTTCCATACTCTATAAAAAATACTTATTTAATATTTGTTTTGATTATTTCATCTGATATTCTCCAGTCTGGTGGAGGGAAAACAATATGTTCTGCTAATGATTATGTTTTTAATGTCTGATGAATTTTCTTCTGTGAGAGAAGGACACTGCTCTTTCAAACTCAGCAGCTGAATAGATCTATACACCCTCCGGCAGAATGTTGCCAGGATAATGACACAGCTAATGTAATTAATTAACCCTTTTGAAGTCTTAATGTTTCAGAATTTCAGGTAATGGTATTTAGGTAGCAATTTTATTTTATTGTATTTTATTTGGACTTCTGTAAGATTGCAATTTGATAACTAAGCAAAAAGCCCCCTGTCAAAAGAAAAAAAAAGAAAGAAGAATAAAGCCTCATCACTCTAAATGAAAAAAAGAGGATAAATTAAGTAAACAGAGAATTGTTAAGCTACATAATTTTTAAAATTGCTTTTGCCATGTCATGTGCTAATCATAAATAAAAGCACAACACAAGTATTTTGCTTTGTAAAAAAATATTACTTTGATTGTGAAGCTTGAAACATGGATTCAAAACCTATATGTGCTATGGACCGCAAATCACAATGTGACCTTGGCTGCAACACTTAATTGCTATGTGCCTTTACAAAAGGGGACAATATCATTTCCTTATCCCGGACTTTTATCTGCCTCATTTGTTCAGACTGCAAATAGGACAAGATCTGGCCTTTTTTATGGTAGGAACACTAGTTAGTACAGTGAAGTTCTGGACCTGATATAAACCTTTTGTTACTGAGTCCTACGAATTAGCTGACAGTGTTGAAAATTATGTCTAGGCAACTAAATAATTTGAAGTTGCATTTTAATTCTATTGAAGAAAGGTGAATCCTGGTTTGATTTATATCGTTGAAAATCTGGAATAATTCTGTTGAACTCTAGGTGGTCTTTCTCGTTTACATTGAGTTGACAAAACCTTGCATTATTTTATTTTAATTTTGCTGTGGAACTGAAATAATGCATGGCTGTTACTTCAAGATTATGTTTGATGCCTTATTTTTGTCCATGGAAAGACAGTTTCTGTGTTGCCACTGAAGATGACATTCTCCATCAAACAATTAGTGAATTTAGAATCACTGTATGAATGAAAACCTTAGTCTGCTGCCAGTTGCTCTGTTAGAGAGCTGCATCTCCTTCCCTGTTCAGTTTTACTCTCTTTTACCACGTATTTCAGTTGGGGAACTACAAATGTTTACAGCAGAACTAGCAGCATAGCTGGGGAAAGACAGATATGTGCTCTAGCTCTCTTATAATTTTACAATTCCAAAGAATGACAGAATGGTGAAAATTATATTTGCTTCATCAGAATAAGGTTACATGTAAAAAAAAAAAGGTAATTAAAATGTCAAAAATTGGAACTTCATTTTGATAATGTTAAAGTGTATGATTTTAACTTTTCTAATCTGAAAAAATGAAGAGATTAATTAATAATAAATTAATTAAAATAATTATTTTTTAATATAAAAGGTGTTTCATAATAAAGACCAGTCAAATTACAGGTTTTAAATTCTTCAGAACAGAGTATAAAAGATGTTTCATAATAAGGACCAGTCAAATTACAGGCTCTAAATTCTTCAGAATAGACATTTTCATTTTAGTTTATTTTGCTAAAAAACCCTCAGCAACAAGTAAAGTCAGTGTGTAGGAAAAAAAAACAGTCGTGCTGCCCAAACTCTTATTTTCTTTTTCAGCATTACGCCAAGAGATGAAACTAGAAACACAGAGATGTAAAATTTCTTGAGCTGAAAATGTGAGAGGCATTCAGCCACTTAAATGCAGGCAGTGTAATGCAGTGTAATTTTGGATACCATGAGATACCTGGCTTGGCCTCCAGTTGCTAATCCAGTTGCATGAGTCTCCATAGGTCACCTGGGGATTTTTTAGATACCTTTGCTCGCTCATGTGGCACCTACATTTAGGCAACTAAATGATGCTGCTTGTCCCTGTGCTGTAAATCCCCTAGCAAGCATCAGAAGATGACTGTTATCCTCTTTAGATACAAGACTACCCTGGAGGGATGTCAGGGTACACTACCGGTAACCTGTGTTGCTATTGAACTTCTGTGGTTATGGGTATGTAAAGGCTGTAAGAAGAACCCCTCCATTCACTATGATATTTATTTCTGGAGGTATTCATACCCCCAAGGTTCCAGGTGAGCTCAGGAACCATTGAAGACAGAGGTGGTGCAAACACACGGTAAGACACAATCCTTGGAAAGTTTATGGGCTGTCCGAAGGTATAATGATGTCCAAAGCCAATGCCGAGGCACACTGAGCTCGGGTAATGCAAAAATTATGTAGCATTCCTGTGGAAATGGCAAGAACTGCCTCCACAGCTCCTCAGCCTTTATACCTTGACTCCAAATCCATATTTCCTTCTCGATATTAGATGATGAATTTGACTCAGCTTGGTTTTACGTGTTCATCCCTTCTAGTGCAAGCTGTAAAGTATCTGAGCTGATGGAATCAAGGCAGTTGCTCTAATGGAATCATACCTGCATTTTGCACATCACAGCTGTTTAAATCCCATGGATTTTTGAGCCTGTTGCTGCCTTCTCTCCTGGAAGATTTTATCCACTATTGAGGATATTCATGGTAACCTGACACTATGTTCTTAGGTTCTAATGACATGGTTTAGTGACAGTGTCAGGTTAACGGTTGGCCTTGGTGATCTTCAGAGTCTCTTCCAACTAAAATGATTCTATGATGCTTTCTCTCTCTCTATTTTTTTTTTTTGATTTTTTTTTTTTAGTTGTACATATTTAATCTCCGTCACAGTAAGTAATGTCCTAATACAGCATATCTCTGCAAGCATCAAGTTATGTTGTTATTAGCCCTTGCAATGAGTAACTCAGAGAAGTGTAGAAAGTGCCGTATTTTATTAGGCTGACTGTGGTTCCAGGAATCATGTCCAGGATGAGCATTAACACAGCTGATTTTCAAGCTATATTAAAGGAAAAGCTGACGTAAGAGCCAGATATACTAGCTTTACACCAGCTGAGAGATTCCTTGTGCCAAGGAAACACAAAGATCTGGTCCTTTGGCTGATGCTTGGAGCATCTTAGAAAGAATCCTGTTTCCATGCCCATTTTTTCTGGAAATGAGCATTCCAGTGAGTGTGCATTCAGTAGTATGCACATGCTTTTGCAGCCCAGAATGCTGGCACTAATCTCTTTTTGATCCTGGTGGCAATATCAGAGTATTAACAGAGGCTTTTTAATTGTGATCTTTTAAACAGTCATATTAAAAAAAAAAATCTTGCCCAAATGTTATTTCAAATGCCAATAGAAATCCATGAATAAGCTAAAGACCTTAGTAAATAAAACCCTGTTATTTTACTTCAGGGGTTGCAATTGTTGGCCAAACTCAGGATTTTCACTGCAAATGACATTGCGGTTTTATTTTAACCTGAGTAGATAATTCACATTGAAAAATAGCTTGATAATTATTCTCATTAGTCAACTAGGACAGTGCAAGATGTAATGGATTTAAGCTGTGGCAGGGAAATTCAGGTTAAATTTTACTGGTTAAAAACAGAGAGAGAAGAGATGGTAAAGAAACTAACAATAAAAAACTGCAGAAATTCAGGGAACAAAATAAGTATCTATGAGAAGACATGATGTGAAATGTTGAAGGCTGAGAACAGACACATTTTACCAAGGAGGAGTCTTGATTGCTTAAAGCATTCCTTAAATCCAGTGAAGACATAGGAACATGTTTCCTTCACACATATTTGTTATTATTTTTATAAAGTGTTTATTTCAAGAAGCAAGCCCTGTTTTGGTATTTACTCATTAAATTATATCGATATGTAACAGTTCTCCAGGTATATCCACAAATCTGAAAGGAGCCAGAGAGAGGGATTGAAGTGAGACAATGATTCAAGGTGGGATGTGTATCTCCATCCCTTTGCCAGGAGCTCTTGGCATCTTTTTGTTATATCAGTGTTTACCATCCAGCCTTATGGATTTTTGTATGAACTTTGTTTTGGTTTGGGTTTTATTTAATATCAGAAGTGTGAACACTACCTAGAACTTACTCAGATGTATAACATCTAAGATGTATAACATTGGAAGCAAAATTTGCTCTCTGAAACATTCAGATGCAGCTATACTGCTCTCCACATGGATCTCCATGTAGCTTTATAAAGTGCTTTCTCATTGGAATCAGCCATGGAGATTTCTGAAAAGTGATCCATTGAGTCTTTATCCAGAATTCAGATGCCTTTTGACCCAAAGATGTTACAATCTCAGGACAATGAAAGAGAAGGTAATTAGGTGTCATACAAAGAAACAGTAAAAGCAATAGAACACCAGAAAATGTCCAATATATATTTTGCCACCTAGAACTCATGGAGTTGAGAAACCATCAACTACTAGCACTTATTATAAAATCACTGATGAGGGCAATACTGCTTATTTCATGGCAATCCTAATAAATTCAGTATTGCTACACATGATATGCAGGGGTAATCAACAAACTCTATTCCAGTTTAGCCATTAAAAGATTAGAACCCTAGTTTTACTTAAATATCCAGTCTTCTGCAGTCAGACAGACACATCCAGAAGAGCATTTCAACTCTGATGTCTTAATAGCCTCTTGTAGGTGTGATTAATCACTCTCAAGGGTTTATTGTGTCTCCCCATTCCCTGATGAAGGAGACTAGACCAGCAGCTCAGATGACACACCTAACTTGTTAGCTAAGGTGCATCTGAGTCAAAATGGATAAAAGGAACTCTCTCAGTTAAGCGCCCATAGAAAATAAGTATTATTCAATAAGAATCACTGTTCTGAGGTTCCCAATGCTCTGAGACAAAACAAGAAAGAGAGAAAATGAGTTTGGAAACTGGTCCCTGACGTTATACTTGTAAAACTGTTATTTTACTAAGTCTAAATTACTGCACTGACAAGAAAGCTTTCAAGGCTTTCTGTACCATTCAATCATGCAGCTAATCCCTTGACCCATCTCATTGAACTGTAGTTTTCTAGAAATAATATTCCTTGAGTAAGTTAGCTGTCAAGACATACCTTGATGGTCAGCAAGGAGAGACTAGATCCTAGGGAGAATACTCCATCCTACTTTAAAATTGGTGTCTCCTTTGATTGGAATTGATCCTTGTCTTGACAAACCCATCTCCTTCCAACTATAGCAGGAGCATAGTCAGCTAGCTCAGATTAAATGCCTCATTTTGGTATTGTAAAAGTTAGGTGAAATGACCTTTGCCTAGAATGAAAATACAAAATGAATTCCTTGATAAGGACCTAAAGTAGCTGTTACTGTACACGATCAACTAGCAGTGATTGATGACTGCTCTTGGACTTATATGAATGTGTCATAGGAACAATATTTTATTTACATCTGAGAATGTGACCTTTCTGTATTGCAGATGTGATTCAGAGGGAAACAGAACAAGGAGAGAGCTCCAAATAATGTGAGTGAAGCACCTATAGGTTTGCGCCAGCAGTCTTGGAACTGTGCTATGAAGGCTACGAGGTGAATGAATGCATCTGCTGAATGTGGTGGCATAAAAGTAGTGAGAAAATTTTGTAACTAGACTTAATAATGTTCCTAGGAACTAAACCAGGAATTACTGCTGAATCTTTTAGTCTAATAATGAAAGCAATTTTCAACTTTTGCAATCAAGTAAATTTTTCCAGATTAACAGAAGGTTGAAGGAGTGCATCAAAAGCTATAGACAGTAGATTTCAAATTCTGGGAGGCCGAGACTGTATTGGATATACCCTAAACCTACTGAAGATAAGTGTAGCATAATTTACAGAGGGACTACATATTTGTCAGCTCCAAAATCCAGCTCTTTTTTTTTTTTTTTTTCTATGAGAATAGAACTGTGTAGACATTATTTAGAGATTTTCCCTATTTTGATCCAGCTTTGCTGAACTGCTCTTAGAAGTCAGTAGGGTGTCTTTAGTCTACACATAAAAAATAAAAATCTTAGAAGATTAGACTTTTGCTGACAGGTCCCAGTACCCTTCCAAATTTAATTAGGAGAAATTTTGTGCAAAAATGGCTGAAGTAAACTTTACAATCTTTCAATTAACTTCCGTGCTGTTTGCATTCATCTTCCATAGCTACAGCTGCTCTTGACACATTTGAAATATTGTTACTGTACACCACGAGAAAAAGAAAATGTGTGGTTGGAAATGTCCTTTGGAGCAGGGCCACAGCAGTTGAAATTCAGAAGCAGTGCCCTGTTAATTAATCTGAACCAATGTATAACTCACAAAAGAAAGGGCTTGATATTCTGTTGCACTCCTTCTGTCTATAAAAAAACAGTATGCGTAGTCTTCAGAATATTTCATTAAATTGCCTTTTTAGTAATAGTATCGACAACATATGTATATGGGTTTTCAAGGTAATTGTTTAAGTACATTTCTTGCAACATGACAGTGGACAAAATTTGAAATGGACCCCAAAACTAGTCTTAAAATCCCAAATGGGAATAGCTGAAGGCACATCTGTGCAAGTAAATGAAGCACAGCTGGAAATGGACACAGGCACGAAAATGTGGCTGTGCATAATGTTACATATCCAGATCAGTCTTCAGCATGATTTTGTTCCGGACCAACTAGTGTTCACCCAAATTATTTCACTGCATATTTGGGGTCTTAGTGTGGGCCAAGGGTAATTCCTTTGAGGCAATTTGGATGCATTTATACTGTTTGGGAGGCTGAGGCTGTTTAGTATTATGTGCACAACCAATCTGAGCCCATTGCCCTCAGGACCAGACAACAGGTCCCGGCACTATTCATTTCACTAATAAAGAGTTACCTGAATTATTCTGCTTTCTAAAGGTTGGTCCTGATGCTTCAAATCTAGAGATGTTCAACAACCTGACTTGCAGCCACCTTTCTCATCTTGAAACTCTGTTTAAATCCCGTATTGGAGAAGAACTGTAAAAACAGAGGGAGAGCTGCAATATTTATCTAAGAACAGAGATGTCCCCAAATACACTCAGGTCCCTTGTGTGATGATGAGGAATTTACAAAACATGGCAGCAAGTTTTACTGTTTTTTACACCATTTTAAACAGAATGCTGCCACAAAACCAGCGTTGCAGGGTGTATATGCCTTTTGTCTTTGTTAGTTTCTCGTTCATCACTGACAAAAATGTTGTTTGCACTTCAGGATTTCCCTCCCCTTGCACAATAATTATGCTCTGATAGTGGTACTGAGGTGTAAGTTTGCGATTAAACTTAGGAACACTCTGAAATGCCTTCCCACATCAGGCAAGAGTGGAATATCAAACAGAGAACAAGCATCATTAGCATCCACTTTGAACTAAAGAACAAATTTGATAATGTCTGCATTAATTTGGCATCTCTCTTTACTCCGAACACTGTTTGTAACACAAGGCAATCATTCCTGTGGCTTGTTTGTTCTTAACGATCACATAACAATTTTAAATCTGTAAAGTGCAGTGCATTTTAAGTGAATACTTTATACTCACACAACAATTTTCAGTTTATTTTGACACAACTGTGGTTTTGAAGCTTTAAGGGATGTGAAAATCAGTATTGTTACACGTGAGAAAAGTCTGGGTAAAACTGCATTATGTGGTTAACTTCTTCCTAATCTAAACAGTTCATTCAATGTTCAGTGCAGTAGAAGAAAAAAATATCTTTATTTTTCTAACAATAAAAAATTCCATTACTTGTCCATGGGAGTGAAAAGTAGCATTTTCCTAAGTAGTCTTTGAGAACAAGTAAAGGGTATGTATCATTGTAAAAGGAGAGAAATTTTTCAGCACATGGACTGTACTGTCTTTCCCAACATTTCAATATTGTTAATCCACAAGTTTAGATAATAAATTTCAACTATAGTATCCCTCCCCACAATTTTTCCCCTTCCGATTATTATTTTTTTTAACGTTTGGAAACCTCCTACATCTCTGAAAATGTTAATAGGCTAATTATCACTGAGTTAATTTGCAAGTCATATTCCCTTCTGCCCCCATATTAAAAAAAAAAAAAAGAAAAAAAATTCTCCTCCCCCATTTTATTTTTCGGCAAGTAAAAGGAAAAAAAAAAATAAAAAAAGGCGAGTGAACTTAGCCACAAAATAAGTCAAGGGAAAAATGAAGTACTAATTAAGAAAGCTGGGGTTTTATGCAAATGACTTCTTCACCGAAGACAGTCTAATGAATGTGCCCTGAGTCGATCCGTGTGCGTTTTCGCCAAGCTGACAGCTGGCTCGGAGGAAGGTCAGACAGAATCAAGCGTGCACAGAGCATAATCCTTCAGATTGGCAGCTCTGCCCCCTGGTCACTGTTTGATTATCTCCCAAATTGCTGTATTTCACAGAGATAATGATTTTTTATGGTCACAGATTTGAAGACAACTGCTGTATCCTGAGGGTGGTCGTTCTGCAAGGAGACACTGCTGCTTCCTTCAGAGGAGAAGAAGGGGGAAAAAAAAGTTGCTCTCTTTTTTTCCCCCTTTCTCCACCACTCTCGTTTCCCCATCTCTCCTTCTTCTATTTATTCATTTATTTTATTTATTTAGGTTTCTTGTAGTCAAGAAAAGCCCTGTTCCTCTTAATTAGGCAACTTGTCCCATTGTAGTGTCTCTGGGAGGAGGGCAACGTGCCGCTGCAGACATTCCCGTGCTCAGCCTGGTCACATCTCGTGGAGATAACACAATTCTCCAATGAAGTATGAAAGAGCAAATATTCAGGAGGGGAGAAATCAGAGCGGGGGGGAGGTGGGGAATGGACTCTGAAGGAATTCTGTGCACATGGTTGCTGTGCATGGCTGCTTGGTGGCTTGCTGTCCTGATGGCCAGATACGTTAGGCCTTGGGGGGTTGTAAAAAAACATCATGGGCTGGGAAAGGGGATAAGTGCCAGAGGCAGCAGTGGTGGAGACGGTTTTCAAAACAGGCCAGGTGCAGATGTACAAATAACACAGCATCTTACACTACTGACATGCCTCACATTGGCACCTGTGGATGGATTTCCCCTTTGAAGCTCAATGCTGAAAGAGGAGAGGCTTCTAAAAATGTGGTAACTCCAGAAGAAATGGCATTTAGTGCTTGAGGAAGGATTCAGTTGGAAAACACAAACTGTTTAAGTCTCAAAAAGCTGGTCATGCATTACCAGATGAAATGCTTTTTCTTTGGAAAATGTTGTCAAAAGTGGGCTCTGCAAAAGAAGATAATTTCCAAGATAGATAAGGACAGAACTTCTGGCAAAAATTAAAAAAAAATTCTCAGGTGTAAACAAAAGGTTGCCCTCTTATGTCTCAAACTATATCAAAATAGGCAACAGTTTTGTGGTTTGATCACTCAAGGAGTAGATTGAGATATCTAATTAAAATATATATATTTATTAATCTATTTATTTATTGATCTGTTTATGAAATATTAAGTTTTCCATTTATGAATTTACTCATTTGAATTTCTTTACATATCAGTAGAGAAAGACATTTTACAAGCGCGAATGGATGGTGACTTTCAGAGCAATGACTCTCATGTGGGATGAGATGACTCTTTCCACTGACCAGAAAAACTCAGTGCTTCAGCCAAGGAAGAATAGAGCAGAGTTAAAATATCTCTACTGTTTAATTCAGGGATGTATTTTGAAGCTCATTTTCTAACAGTAGCATGAAGACCTTGAACATTAGACTGTTCTTGTTCTGCTTTTACCTTGTGTTTCTTTGTTCGTTTGGTTTGGTTTGGTTTGGTTTGGTTTGGTTTGGTTTGGTTTGGTTTGGTTTGGGTTAGGTTTTTTTTGATAGTGCACAGGGGAAAATAAACCATTTTTGCAAAATTTTAATCACCTTCTTGAGCTGGGTCCACTATTGGTGTGTTATGAACTGCATATAAAGACAGGAAGGGGTGTCAAATCTTTCCTGTGGATTAGGGCAAGAAGAAGCTAATTCTGTACACACCCACTCTATCCCCAAATGTTTCATCTGGAAAACTTGAGCAAATTGGTGAACAAGCAGTAAGTTTCAGAAGACTGTCTTTGAGTGGAAAGGAAGTGTTCTGATCCCTATACTTGGACAGGAATGATTTTGAGGGGCCTGAAAGAAATAGAGTCTTTCTGGAAGAGCAACAAATTGTGAAAGGGATGTCCTAAGGCAAAAGAAGATAAAGTTGTATGATGTGTGTATCCTTGGTAAGTAGAAAGATTGGCTGGGTATCCCTGAGGCAGAAAAGAAAGACTGCAGATCAACTAACTGGTGGGCAGGTCCTTGTTTGGCACCTGTAAATCTACCATAGGTTAAAAATCCCTTTTCCTGAGGGAAAGAAGAAGGTAAGATATGGATTGAGTCAGCACCTACTTTGGAGCAGGCCTTGTTTCATGACTGGCCTGTGACCACTTCTGATCAGACACATACAGGAGCATACGAACTGTCTTTTGTGCACCATCCTGTTGCTGTCAGAATTTAGCATGCTGCTTTGGGAGCTCAGCTAAATTGCTGGAGAACTGACTGATGGGACTCAGGTCACAATTAATAGAGTAGAAGAGAAAAATGAGAAAAAGTACTTAAATAATGACTAGTACAACACCAAATATTAGATGGCTGGAAAACCTGCAGTAGATACTTAGCACTGCCATGGAAATTTCATCTTTGTCTTGGTCTTCATATCCAGACTTCTAATGTATACAATGAACCATACCCTATTATTTGAGAAACATGGCATCTAGCTAAAATCACAGAAGGGAAAATCACTCTTGCTTCTACAAGCAGATGAAATAAAGTGCACAGTGAACTATTCATGATTCAGAGTGTTTATTTCTTGTACATACCAATAGGAACTAGAGCACAGATTGACTTGATCTTTTTAGCCTCTGTCTATACTTGCTTGAATAGGTTTCTTCCTTTATTATCCTCAATACGTTTGAAGGCTTGCAGAAAAATAATGCAAGAGCCCTCCTGTGGCTGATTTTAACACCTACCATTCATATTCTTATTGCTGTAAGAGACTAATAGTCAAGTGGCCAGAAGTATCTGCTTTTAATAAAGCACAATATTATCTGAGTTACAGATGGAAAAAGTTGATTATGCTAAACTATCTCCAAGACTGTACAGAGTGACTTCCTACAGTCAATTCACAGTTATTTTTCTAGGCATCATGCTAGCATTTTTTGAATTCCCACACAATATTGTTCACAATACTATTATAAGGAAATTGTTAACCCTCTAAAGAAGTTTATCTAGAAATTCATCCACAATTTCACATGGGAAAAGGGGATCTATCTAAACCCTCTCTTAGTACCTCACATGTTTGTTTTCAGTCTTTAATGCTTGCAATCTTCCAAAGTCTGTAGACTATTGCTTCCCCTCAGGGCTGTGTGCAGTGCTTTTAATCCCTTCTTTTAAACTGATCCCTCCAAAGCCCCCACTCTTCTCCAAATGCATTTGTTATTTTTTTTTCTTTCTTTTTAAGAAGTATCCAGATGCATGAGATACTCCCACTAAATTACATCAGAGCTTACTATTGAAGAATTGCTCCTCTGCCTAAATATGTAAGGACGTTGTGTTTGCAGCCTCAGATCACACTGACCTCATGGTGACATTTTCCTTACCCAGTATTCATGACTAGCCTATAGATTTTACATTCAGGTTGTTTTACAAAAGTTTTTTCCTTAACAATTTTTGGTGGTAAGGGATCTTTTTTTATTGGTGTGGGATTTGGTGCCCTTAAGTCATTCTGTGCATTAAGAGAAGAGTAACTTCCCAAGCCAGGTAATCTCAGTGATGTTCACAGAGGGCAGAACTGCCTTAAATAGGTAGCACAGGAACCACAGAGTAACTAAAGATATCTCAAATCTCCAGTTGGCATTGTCAACACTTAACTTGTTCATCTACCCATGCTCTCAGGAGCAGAGGCTGGTTGAGAAACTGTGGTGTGATTACTGGACTCCACCACAAAACAGAAGATACAAAACAAGGTTTGGAATCAGATGGCACAAAAAGTGTATAAGATTCTTAAGTCTAAAAGAAGATGTATTTATTTTTTTTCATCTGAATCAGCTATGGTTATTCTGGCTGCCTGCCTACCTGGCAAAAAACTGGAGAAGGCATCACACTGTGATAGGATCCTGGAAGAAAAGAAATTAAATCCCCCAGGCTATTGGAATAGTTAGCATTGGCCCTTAAGAAAAAAAAATCTTTTTTTTTTGCTAACTAATGAAGTGCATGAATAGTGTAAGCCCTGGATAGCTATGGTGGAAGAGATTAAGATTCAAGTTAGTGCTGGCTTTCATGCAAACTAAGGATTTTTACTGCCTTGTTTCTCATCACAGATGAGCGGCCCTAGCTCCAAGCCAAAAGATCTTTCAAAGTCGGTGATCAGCAATTATTTTCCTGATGCAAGAAACTGCTTCTGCTGCTTCTGTAAGAACAGGTGCATACATTACCTGACAAAATTAATTTTGACAAAATAAAATTTGTCTACATACAATAATTTACCATGGAAACTCTTGATTTCCTCTACCAATCTGTCTTTTTGTGTCACCAACTTGATGAGAAAATCTGAAATCTACAGGAAAAGTGAACTCTTGTTGCCTATCCTATTTCATATCTAAGTCACAATTTTGCAAGAATGGCATAAGGAGTGGTACCTATTCTCAGTTAAAAGAATTCAAGACAACAGCTTACAATGACTTACAACGGAAAATATGGAAGAAATGCAACAAGCTCCATAATGTGAATGAATCTGTAAGCATCAGCAGACAATGGTCAACATACTTATATGACAACAGCACCACTGGATTAGATGAACTCTTCAGAGATGCAGGCAGTAATGCTTCAGGACATGATGAATAGATACTCAGTCCAAAAGGACTTCGCACTGGTACAAAGCTGGTACAGGACCAAAATGCTAGTGGAAACACTGGAGTTTTAAAATGTTTTCATAGTTTTTCAAGCAGGTAAAATTCAGATGTCATGTCTGAGTATATGTCACTGAAAAGTTATTAATTCTGCATAAGACTAAATAAAACAGAAAGAAACTAAGATCTTTTACAGGGTCAAAATTTTTGGTCTCATCAGTAGAGTACATTAATTGATGCAATTACTAATGTGTGGAAATTTACTCATTAATACCTATTAACTCAGTTGAAATGGTTTATTGATAGCTTTCAAAGGTAAAGAATATCTCAAACAGAATAGTGATGAGTCTAATCCTTCCATTCTCTATGCTAAGGAAATTTGATTTTACCTTAAAATGGAGACTAAAAGGGAAGAGGTATAGATGCACAGCTCTGGGGTCACATCAGAACATCTTCCCAGTTCAACAGCAAGTCAGGCTTACGTTTAAACATGCTGTAGTCCCTGATGCTGCCTACCAATAGGTCTAGGTGACTTCCAGTTCAGGCAGTGGGAGCACTGAGGTTTCCACCCTCCTAGTACATCCAGTGCAGAAATCATATGCAGCTCATTCAGGGGCTCTGTTTTGAACTGCAGAGATAGCACACCTTTTCCTTAGCTGAGTCTAAATTTAGAAGCTACCTGAATAACCTTTGTAAATATCTAAAGTAGGAAACCTGATCACAACACAACTTTTCTTCTGAAGGAAGCTGATGTGGTCATCCCTACCACTAACCTGCAAAGACTTTGTCAGCTGGGCTGTATTTATTGCAATCCTCTGTATTATAAAAACTGCACATCATTATGATTTATTGATTTTTAAACACCCCTAATAAGGTGTTCAGACATGGTTCTTAGGGACATGGTTTAGTGTTAGAGTTAGGTTAGGTTATGGTTGAACTTGATGATCCTGAGGGTCTCTTCCAACTGCAATGTTTCTATGATTTTGGCAGCAAAATGAAGGAGTTTCTAATCTTGTCAGTATTCAGAAGATACTTGTGCTGGTCCCCTTTATTTTTATGGAGACTGTGTAAAGAAAGCATAAACTTCTTTGGAAAAAGTTGTAAGTGAAGGATCAACCTGCAACTCAGAGGGGGGAAGGGAGAGAAGGGAGGGCAAGGAGATCTATCCCAACCAATTAGGAATACCCTGTGAATTAGGCAGACATCAGTTGCACAACTTCACCCATCCTCCCCAGCCATGCCCCTGGATAAAAGAGAGAACCACAATGGTAGTTAAAACAATTATCATCCAGCAGAGCTTGATTCTAAACTGCTCTGCTAGGAAGTGGCAAGGAGCATTCAGATCCTAACGCAGCCAGCAATCGCTTTTTCCTCCCGTTGGGTAGAGAAGCTCCTGGCTTTTTAAGCAATTCTGTACCTCTGAACTAGTCCTTGCAGGGCTTTGGGGTAGCATGCCAGTGGCACTGCATCCCATTATCATCACTGCATGTCACTGGAGGCAACAACAGGAAAGAGCTGCAGAAACGGCTGGGAATGAGAGGAGACATTAATAACCGTACACTGCTCTGTGCTGACAAAAGCAGGGGAAGGTATTTTGTGGGTTGCTAGAACAACACAAAGAGGAGAGATGGAAACAAAGGAAACAAAAATTGAATAATACAAGATAGGACCAGCTTCGCAATAGCCTTGGTTAAAAAAGGAGTAGTAGTTAAGCAGCAAGCACAACTGTCCTGTTCCCTGACATTTTTTTGATGTTGGTCAAATCACTTAGGGCCAGATTGGCAAAAAAATCACAGAATCTCACAGAATCACAGAATAATATATATATATATGTGTCTCAATAAATAAAAAGTTGAACTCAAAGAAATTCCTAAGCAAACTAGGAACCTGTTTCACTTTTAAGGGGAACTAAAAATACAGACCATAAAACCCACAAATGCTATGTCTTTGCTGGCATATTTAATGCTCCTACCATTCCTTGGTCTTTAGGTCAGCTGGCACAGTCTAACTGCATCAACTCCCTTAAACCCTTTTAAAACCTGAAAACTGTACTCAAATCTAGACAGCTACATCTAGCCTCCTAAATTGTAGGCTGAGTCCCTTGCCAACCACTCCTGCTAGTATTATCTCCAGCTGTTCACTTTATTCAAGAAGGAAGGCCTCCTCAGTGTTAATCATTTAGTAAAAATTCACCTAAAAACCTTCATCATTTCTTGCAGCATGCCAGATGTCTTTTCTACTAAGTCATTCAGCCTTCTGTTCATTTGCCATAATCATACGTCCAAAAGGTGTAATTCTGCTGTAGCATTCTTCAAAAATCCAAGTAAAATAAGAGAAACATACAATGAGGCTTGCTTTCCACCACGTTCAGGATCTCATTGCACTATCATTCTCCTCATTCAGCTTTGGCTGTCAGTGAAGAAGCTGAAACTTCTAGAGCACAACACATGTGATCCAATTGAGACTTTTTAAAGAGATAAATTGGACCCCCAACCTGTTTCTCTCCTTTGACTTGATGGAAGTCCAGTCACCCCAGATACAAACAGTTGTGTAACAGACTTCCGGACTCACTCTGATGACTCTTGCTCTGACATGCAACTACCTAGGACCTTGTTGTTTCATGAAATTTTAGCATTATCTTATTTCCAAATTTTTTTTACCATCATTGATGTCTATATATGAAATTAATTAATTTCCATCAGCCATTTGCAATTATATTCCAATTATAGGCAGTTCTTAGATATTTTAAAACAAAAGAGAACATTATGATGATTAGTCTGATTTCTGTCATGACACAGAAAGTAAGTGTCTTATACTTAGTCTCTTCTTGAGTTTCATGAAAGACTTTTCAGTTTGAGCAGCATCAACAGCTTGGCTGTTGCTCAAGCTCAACATCAGGTTCTATACATGTCCACATTGCTTTCTGATGACTCCATCATCCACTCTCCAACCATTTTCGATTCCCAGAGCTAACAGGAATCTAAAATATCATAGAATGGATCATTTATGGCTGAAAGATGGGATCCTTAAAGTATCTTGATGTTGCTACCATGACATTTACAGGCTTTGTTAGAAGGCTGTTGTGATATAAATGCTTCATTGATATAACCATGAGCCTTGAACTTATTTCTAGGTAAGATATTAACCATTTTGGTCTAGTGCATAGATCCTGCATTCCTTTCCATGAGTGTGTCCTTGTAGAATGAAATAACCCTTGCAAAGGTCTTGGAAAGTGATGAGTATTCTGTTTTCTTTCTCCTAATATGAGACATTCTTATGAAAGGTGGGAAATTAGGTGGGAGCTAAGTTCTCATAACTAAAAAAATGTGGAGCTTTTGTTTTCAAATATGGACTTCAGTAGAGCTGGGAAAATTGTAAGAATTAGTGTCTCAGCTTTTTCCCCCCACAACAGATTTTGACCAGCATAGACACTTTTTGATAGTTTTCATGAACTTAGAGCCTCAACACAGAAGCACTGGGACAATTTCATGTGGGCTGGAACCCGCAGTCCATTCTGGCCACAACAAACACACTAAAAAGATTGGGTAAAATAGAGAAGAAAACCACCCTTATTTTATTCCTGCCACAGACAATTTACAGCATGGACCAGCCCATAATATCCAAAAGAAACATTATACCAGCAGCTTAGAAGGCTCCATGGTACTCTGGATTAGTTAAGGCTTCTGTCAACTTTGCCACTGCAGACTTTGCCTCCACCAGACTGTGTGTAGCCTAAGAGTAGCTCAACTGAATATATAGATCTCTAATCTTTATTGCTTATCACATACACCTATGCCTGAGCAGATACAGAAGAAGCATCTTGAGAATATTTTTTCCATCATTGGCATCAACTGTTTTTTTCTTATGAATATTTGCAATAAATAAATGCTTGTTACGAGTACACTTGTAACACAGCAGGGAACAGGGATTGGTAGGGGGAGGGTTATGTCCTCATTTCTTGGCAGAAATTAAAAACAAAAACAAAAAAACAAACTATTCAGATTTACCTATATTTGGAATAAATAAAAAACAAACAAACATCTTAATGCACCCAAAGGCTTTGTATAGCTGGAAGCTTTATTGATTCATATACCACCCACATAATCTGCCAAAATGCACTACAATTTTTTTTTTTTTTTAAATCTTCTTCACAGGAAAGTCTAACCCTCCAAGCTCCTTTATTCAAGGGAAAAGAATTAAATAAATCCTTTAAACACTACTAAGTCTGCTCTGGAAAGGGCTTTTGGTTGTGGCTCAAAGGAAATGCATTCTCTTGTCCTGCGGGAGCTGCATTCATTGTTTAGGAGCACCATGCCCAGCCCACAGTGAAAAGATGACTTTTGTCTGTCACAGCTGACAGCAAAACCAAGGTTGTTAGATGGGGTTCTTAGAAAGGGAAAAGTTCAAATTAGGTCACTAAATTTCAGCCTACTCCCCTGGAAACCACGACACTAAAATCCCCAAATGCCGATAGTTATATGGGAAATGCAGCCTGATCTTTTGGAAGAATTGCTGTGACTTCTGTTTTCAGTGGGAATAGAAAGAGGAAATATCCATGTAGATGTGTCATGAGTAACAGCATGAAGCCTTGTGAGGGTCTCACTCTGAGGTGAAGAATGGTTAAAGCAGGATTAAGTACATAAAACTGCATGACTTGTGTGCTTTTTACAATTGCGCATCTGGTGGTAGCTATACTCAAAGTGTCCACCCAAATCTTGGGGTGAAGCAGGACGTTTCTCTATTCCTGGTGCAAACTGGCACAAAAGAATTTGCAACTACGCTATTTTTTTTTTTCCCTTCTCCAAAACTGCATGACTGCATCCAGAATCTTTTCTGGGAATAGTCTCTAGTGCCAGCTCATGTGCAGGGGCTGAGAGAGGTTTCACAGATTGTTTTTGTTGCATGTGGAAAAAAAAACAAAAAGCCATGCTACTCAAAGTGTATTTCCAACTGCCAGAATTTTCATAGGGTAGTAAAGATGTAGTTGGGGGAATTTAACTCATTAAGTTTTAGATAGCCAGAAAGCTCATCTAAGCTAGTTACTCACGATGCTCTTTGTAGTCCACTGAGAGAGAGATATTTTTAGGACGTAATTTATGGCATTTAAAGCAAAACCTCCCATATATATCACATGAATTGACCCCAGGGTGATAATTTCTTTCCACTGACTATGAAAGGACCTCAACATGGCTAGATCAAATATCAACATTTACACTCTAGTCATGTACCATTAAATAAGAACAAGTTCAACTCAGCTGGCCCTATACCACAAGCTTTCTTTTTCTGCTTGGCCCCTCTTCCTCTCCATCTGTAGGTCACTGCACCCCCAAAAATGAGAAATGTACAGTGCAAACGTGACTTTGCTGAATGCAGAATTCTTTCTCCCTTCCCACCCACAGGAATTAAGACCTACCTGGTGAGAAACTGTTCAAGGGCTTTGGTTCATTTTCCTACAAATAAGAAGTTAAGGCCAAAGTATAAAAAAAATCTGAGATCACTCTAATTCCAACCACGTGTATTAAACAGAAGATCATCTTTCAGACTGGCTAAATTAGTTCGTCAATAAGATGCTTGAAGGGCAAGATTTCATACTTGCAGACCGTTGCCAGCAAAATATAAAAGCAAACGAGGCATTTATAGAATTGTATATTTCTTGGATGGCAGCTTAAAAATTAGACTTAATTGAATGGCTGAAAAGAAAGCAGTTTCATTGTTAGGAATGAAGGGTTTAAAAAAGAATTAAAGAAATTTTCAACTTGGGTGTAGGGCATAATTACAAAAACATTAAAGCAAATAATTGGTAGCACTGTAATTTTTTCCTCCCCAGGTAACTATCATATGTATTACACAGTGAATCATTGACTCTGTCCCTCCTATCATTAATTACTGTGATGCATAAATAATTGGAAAATTATATGTTCCAAAAATGATTTAGTAATACATTTTATGCATCTAATAAGCACAGGCTTTTAATCATCACTAGACATGTTATGATAAATTTTACTCTCCATCTCAACTATTCTGTTATCTCTCGTTTATACGGTTGCCATCTCCTTGCATGCAAATACCACTAAGCCACTTCACATCACGTACTTTCTAGTCGATGCTTTTTGCTGGGCTTTATTCTGCTAGATGATTTTGGTGTTGATATTTTGGCTTGAAATTCATGTAAGAGTGTTCTTAGTTTCACAGAAACTCACTAAACTATTTATCTTAAAACCATAAAATATTGTTTAATTTAAATGGAAATGTCTTAATATTTTTTTTTTTTTCCCATCTATTTAAAACAGCATGTACCTTTTGTTTTGCACAGCAGGAACATTTCAAAGCTGTTGGTGTATATTGAACTGAAAGATCTGGAAATCTACTCTTTTTAATTAGAAACAGTAAATAATATTTCAACATGTGCTGATCATGGTATCTGTTATTTTCTTTCTTCAGGTTTAACACATTATGTTTGACACTCCATCATCAAGTTATATGGCTCAACACCTTAAGGAACAACTCAACCTGGAAAAGCACAAGAACCACTGATATGTCAAGACGTTATTTCAAGTTCAGCCCAAGCAACACAACCTGTCAAAACTGTTCAAATTACATTTGCCACTCTGCCGCTAATCATCCATGCTTACTTTTAGTGCTCTTTACAGTTGTATTGCTCACAGAACTTCCAGCTTTTGCACACAAAACAGAGAACTGGGTTTGTGACTGGCTACATAAAAGTGATAATGAAGTGGTTTGGTTCAATAAACTATCTTCAAATAAGTCTAGGGTTTGCAGCAATTTTATCCAATTCCATTTCAGATATACACTTGGATACCAATTAACTACACAAAATCTTGAAAACAGTTATTTATTTCTAGCTCAAGCAATATACAGTAGGCTCTGTCTTGGGTGAGCCTGTTACTATTGTCTTGAATTTTCTAACTCTCCTTTCTGTAAATAAATTTTAAAAACATTGTCAATTTATTCAGAGCTACTAGACAGACAACTTAAGTGTGTCTAAAGTTCCAAACATTTATAGATGTAATAACATTTATAATACCCTGAGCTTGGGTTATTGTATAGTTCAGGTTAATACAGCACAATGAGTAGCCAAACAGAATATTTAAAAACTTAACCCTACTATCTCAGGACATGTAACACCATTTCAAACCAACTTCTGCTTTCACAAGGTGGAAGGGTGTTGCAAAAGTAAAATCAGACTTAAGGACTACTGTAAGTATGAGAGGGGATTCAGCCTGTTTCAGCATATGAAATACCATGTGTCACACTTCATGTATTTAGAAGGTGGCTACCATCCTGGGATCTACTGCAAATCAGGGACTGGCTAACAGAAAAGCTTTTCCCTTAGATGATCCCCTGGTTGCAAAGTTATGTTCTGAATTCCTGCTAAATATCCTGTCCTTATTCTCAGGAAGAGGTGTTCCACCTGGAAACTCAGCTCTACCCCTTTGGAAAATGTCACGTGCTTCAAGCAGTCCACTCTGATTCTGCCAAATTAATCTCTGGCAAATCATGATATCAGAAAGTTTGACTTAATAATGGCAACATTCACTCTGTTCAATTCCCCTCATTAAAAGTGTTATGAAAACAGATGCTGGAGAGGTGTGGAGCATAGAAGGTGGAAATGTAAGAATTTAAATCCCTTCCTCCCCAACAACCTGGTTTTTCTCTCACATATGCAAATCCCTCAAAGCAGCTTGTCTTCCATATGAAATAAGTGCAATTGACTGTGGTAATACCCACTCCACTCCATCTCCTCCCACGATTTTGGTATAATGGACATCTGGAACTAGTGTCTGACTGTCTTATAAAAAGAACATGTAATGTGCAGCTTGGTTTGGTTCTTATAATTAATTTCAAGATGGTGGTTTTCGACTGTGAACGCTAGTTATGACAGCCACTAGTAATTGGCTTTATATTAGAGTTCCTAAATCTCTAGAACTCTGCTTTTAACCAACTATCCTTGCTAAATTTGGTTAATTTTAAATAAATATATATTTTGCCTGCAATATGCAGAGCTACTGAACTTCTATCTGGAAGAACTATCAAAAGAATTTCTGAAAAGGAATCTGAGCTTTTAGCCTATTTCTATAATAGTGTAAGGGTCAGATCCTGTCCTACAACCTGGAGACCAGGCTAGTCACCTCCATACTATCAACTTTCTCAGCCTCCTGAATGGTTGGTTACATTGAAACTGCTTATTGTGAAAGGCTGTGCTAAATCCCAAAGCACACTGAGGAGTTGTGGTGGAAGCCACAAGCATTGCAAGGAACCTTTTAACTATTTAACAGCATGAATAATAGAGTTCAGGACTCTATTACCATGCCCTGCCACTCCTTAGGTTGTTAGTATGGACTATAGTGGACTGGAAACTCAATAGGAGGAAATACCATAAAGCAATACCAGGTCAGCGGTATTTTTAAAGGAGTTCCAGGTCTGGAAAGGCTAATATGCCTACAGGATACTGACTGCCACCATAGGGAAATAGTAAGGAAGAGGACAAAGAGTCTACAATACAGGTGTTCTCATGTCCTTAATAGCAGAATAATACATTGGAAAGTTGCTCCCAGATAGGTGGGAGAAAACATCTTAACATCGGAGACCTGAAGAGCCCAGACTTATCAAAAAGAAAATGAAGACATAGCAGCAGTACTTTTTCAAAGAGAAACTACCCTGAACTAACAGGCTATTTAATCAGGCAGGTAAAGGCATAACAAAATCCAATGGCTGAAAGCTGGAAGCAGAGAATTTCAAATGAAGAATTAGACACACATTTTGAACTGTGAGGGCAATGTGGAACTGGAACACACTGCCAGGGCAAGGGATGGAGTTTCCAATATTCAGTGTCTTCAGATCAGGTGTAGATAACCTTCTGAAGAAGCTTTAATCAAGACACCCGTCACTAAACTGAAAACAGAGTGAAATGTTAATGACTTCCAAGGCTGTTAGTATAATGAAAGTGGGTTAAATAACATAATGCATCTTCATAGCATGAGGCCATGCTAATTCTTCACTCTTATCTCAGTGAGGTCACATATGAAAATGGCCCTTCAGCACCCTTGGTGAGATGGGTGGGGTAGAACCAAGGCAGGAGGGGCTCAGAGGGGAGTGACAATTTACGATCACAGAATCACGGAATGTCAGGGATTTGAAGGGGCCTTGAAAGATCATCCAGTCCGATCCCCCCACCAGAGCAGGAACACCTAGATGAGGTTACACAGGAAGGTGTCCAGACAGGTTTTGAATGTCTCCAGAGACTGAGACTCCACAACCTCCCTGAGTAGCCTGTTCCAGTGCTCCGTCACCCTCACTGGGAAGAAATCTCTTCTCAAATGCAAATGGAACCTCCTGTGCTCCAGTTTATACCCATTGCCCCTTGTCCTATCATTGGTTGTTACTGAGAAGAGCCTGGCTCCATCCTCGTGACACTCACTCTTTATATATTTCTAAACATTAATAAGGTCACCCCTCAGTCTCCTCTTCTCCAAGCTCAAGAGCTCCAGCTCCCTCAGCCTTTCTTCATAAGGGAGATGCTCCACTCCCTTCAGCATCTTTGTTGCCCTGCGCTGGACTCTCTCCAGCAGTTCCCTGTCCTTCTGGAACTGAGGGGTCCAGAACTGGACACAATATTGCAGATGTGATCTGGATCACATCACAGAGACACAGGCTTTATTTGAACATTCAGTTTCATTTCTTTCTCATGACTGCTTATTTGTGTTCTCTCTGGCAAAACACTTGGAGGAAGGGATGCTTGTGATCTGTCTTAGTAAATTAAACACCTTAAAGAAATATTCCTAAGCACTGAAACTTGATAATCTATACCATTAAACTGTGTGAATGGAAGGTTATTTCTTTCTGGGCCCCTAGCCCTCATCCAAACCAGTTGTAATTTGGAAAAGCCAAGGACTCATGTCAGTAAGCACTTCAGATGTAGCCTCCTTGTTCAAGAAGCTAAAGGAGTTCAAGAGTATGGATGTGGGCCACTCTGTGGCAGGTGGTCTCAGTGACAGATAATTAGTCTAGGTGTGTTTAATTTACTGGTACAGACGTAATTCTTGTTTCCTTAAGCCATAGTAATTATACAAGGAGATACAAACTAGTTTGAGTTAACTTACAGTAGACCTCACAGTTCTCAGGTGAAGATAGAGGGCTGAATCTGGAGGTCTAGAAACTTTGCTTTTGCTTAGTATTTTCCCCAGTACTTTCAAGATATTTATTATACTGTAGTTTTTATCTGAAAGTCATATGAGCAGTTTTGCAAGGATTCACAGTCTTACTTTGTGTAGCTACTGGAGTGCATCCACTGAAGTAGGATGCCACTTTTTCCCACTTTTTCCACCTGGGAAAATCACATACAGCTTCTGTAAGGCCTTTTCCCTAGATGGCACAGTAGAAAACCCAGGGAGGAAAAACCAAGATTCATTTCTTCTAAGTCAGGTGCTCTCTAACTTTGAGCAATCCTTATCTGTGCTCATCCATGTGAGGGAAGGAGGTGATCCACAGGGACTATTCATGTGGGGTAGGGCCATATTACTGAACTCTCCCTTTGAGATACTTTCTGCTTGCTTCCCTCCCTTCCCCAAATCAAATCTATTTCCTACTTTCAGGCAGGAATAGAGTCTCCAGTGTCATGTTAGGCAGTGTTTTCATTGACCAGCAGCCAATATATGAAGCCAGTATATATTGCTTCAATGAGTCTGTCTACATGACCTCAAGGAATGGATTTCAGGTCATATCATAGGCTGGCACTATCCAAACAAGACAGATCAAGACAAGGTTTTTGGTGTGTCAGATGTGGTTTTAATTTAGATTGAGACATGACAAGTTGTCAAAGAAATGCCATCAAATATTAGTGTTTCTTTTCTTTAAAATACGATAGTGTGTATTTCTCTCATGAGGCTTGTATAAAACAAGAAAGAACCCAAAAAAACTTTATTTTTAGCCTTTGTTGAAAAGAGAATGCAAAAGTGTTTCTACTAGTACACAGAGTAAGGCAGACTTACTAATAATAATATACAAGAATGAACACTTTATTGTCCTATTGTATTTTTGTGGAGAACATAAGAAGGAATTGACAAAGTATTTACATGCTTTCAGCTACAGATGTTAATATTTGAACCCAGACATTCCAAATAATCGTCTAATCAGTGGACCATGAAATCACCCATAATAACACAATTCTCACTCTTGGTTGTGTATAGATTTGAAAACAATAGTTGTTCTCCATTTCTGATGTTCAGAGAAAGAATTCCATGTTGGTTGATTTTGTCCTCTCAGCAACAACCTATTAAAATCAAGTTCCTTCTCCACTACAGACCACAGGCTAATTTAAAGCATTACCATTACAAGCTGACTTCTCTAGATGACAATGAGAGACGAAACACTCATCTCAGAGCATTCTCTGTGATGCTTCAGAGACCTTGTTCCTGCCAGCTCAGAAAGCTGCTGCTTTCAGCTCATACTTTGGAGAACATTGCTTTTATTTCTGGAGTTCACCAATTTGATCTTCAGAGTCTGACACAGTAATTCATAAATGAAAGAAAATAAAGGAAGAAAGGTTACAGTCTAGACACCTGTTACGGCCATCCGAACTTTCTCTGTAACAACACCACGCATGTCATCCATTCTCATTTATGGAGCAGGGATTCAGCCTTCAACTGCAAGCTCACACATTCCACCACAAGACCTCTGTCCACGTGTTTCTTCCATGATCCCATATGTCAATTGCAGTTGTTCTGTGATCCTTTGTCTCTTTATACAGTCTGGCATGCCAGATGCATTTGCTCGCTGCACAAAACTCTTGGATCCCTAAAAATGAAAATGAAAAAAAATCTCATACTTCAGATGAGGAAGTCTCACCTCCCAGCAATGCCCTACATCCCAGAGCTCCTGTTTAAACTAGCACATTAGTATGTACACTTTTTCCCTGAAAATTCTAATTCAGAGTTAAAGCAATTGATCCTTTCCTTAAAAACTCAGCCTGCATCATCATGTTCTGTAGCAAGTTGTTTCCATAGTAATTAATCTTTTAAAAATAAAAAAAAGTCTTTGAAATTACTCAGACCTGTGTGAGATTGGCATTTTGTTCAAAATAAAATCATGAATGGAGAACTGTTAGTGAAAAAATGAAGAAGCAGCAGGAGGAAGGCAAGAGACTGAAAAGGGGGTGTGGCACTTGATGGTTATTGAGTTAAGAATATATTTGCTTCTTGCTTCTAGCTGTTGTGGTACATATAATTTCATCATGCTTATTGAGAATCCTGCAAAACTTATTATTTATGAGACATGGACAAACAGACTCAGTAGCATCCATTGGGTCAGCATTGGTCCCTTTTCATGTACTCAGGTGGGTGAACCTGTTTTCACCCTTCCCAGCTGGAAAACTCCTCACATCACTGACCTCTTCCCTTTCCTACCCCATTGCTCCTGCTGCCCTGTGTGACACCTTTGGGCATCAACAGAAAGGCAACTGTGCTGTTATCAGCTCAGCTGTGACAGAGTAAATTGGGAGGCTTGCCTTAATCACTCTAGGTGCAGGTTTACTGAAAAATTTATCTCTGACTACAGGCCAGGGCTGCAGCCTCCCAAGTGGGAGAAACCTTCTGCTAATTTGAATTTGTCAGAGTGGAGCTGTCTGGTTGCTTTTATAGCTGGGGAGGACAAAGTAATGATATTTTATTTTTATTTTACTGTAAGCAGGCAAATACATTAAACAAAATTGGGTTCCTCAAACAGTGCCTGGGAATGAGGTTTTCTTTGCTGTTACAGGAGCTGGAATTGTTGAACATTAATTCAGAGCTAATATTTTGAAGCAGGAGGTTTTTCAAACTGAGCTGTATTGCTTGCAGGTCAGACTTAATCTCCTGAGACTTTTTTCCTTCTTTCTTTTTCTTTTTCTTTTTCTTTTTCTTTTTCTTTTTCTTTTTCTTTTTCTTTTTCTTTTTCTTTTTCTTTTTCTTTTTCTTTTTCTTTTTCTTTTTCTTTTTCTTTCTTTTTTCTTTCTTTCTTTTCTTTTTCTCTTTCTTTTCCTTTTCTTTTCTTTTAATATCTCTGGTTCTGTCATTAATGCTGATTGAAACTATAAGGATGTGATGAATAAATATATATGATGTTTTGAAGAAAAGTATGAAAAATTATTCAAAAAGGCAAGTGGAAGTTTTCAACAATTCCCAACAATTTGGGGGTTGGGAGGATTATTAGTTTAGATTATTTTTCTTCAGCTCTATTGAGTGTCTGTTGGCTGAACTGTCACTGATCAGAAGATCCAAAAGCCATAACAGACAAGCTCATAAACAACCTGGCAGGTGCTTGACTGTGAACCTTTTCCAGCACCTTCATGGAAAAATCCAGTTTGGTGAACCCTGTTTAAGTAATGTGTTTACCGGCCATCGAATTTCTCTTGATTCAAGAGGAGAAAAATGACTCCACATCCATGCTGCATCCAGCACATGTTGCAGGACCTCCGTTGTTTGACCTTGGGGCTGAGTAGTGACATATGAGGCCTCCCTCTGGGTTGCTGAAAGGTTCACATCCCGTTAACAGAAGTTGTAGTGTGTGTTATCTCACAGATAGTACTCAGTAACCTGGCACCTGGAACATGTTCACCAGATGTCTCATCATCCTTGAATCACAGCACTGATGGAAGAATCACAGAACTAAACAACATGCTTTACTTTAATAATATGGGGAGTTTCACTGACTGCAACACATCAGATTCTAAGTGAATACTTGATAGAAGTAGGTATAACAATTCCTACTCAACAGAGACTACTTCTACTAGATACTTTTCTAGATACTACTTCTTTTGATAGAAAAAAAAGGAGGTAATTTTATAGTAACAGGAAAAAAAGTGAGCTGAGGAACTTATAGTACATATTGGTCTCAGATATTGTTTTATGTAGCCACTCTAAGAGGCAAGACTATGTTAAACTAGTTCATAAAGAAAAAAAAAAAATAAAGAAGTAAAAATATTTAGGAAATTGTTTTGTTTTCTGAGAATGAGTGATTAAAATATTTGTCTAAATAATTGATGTGATTTTCTTTGATGTGGCAACATTTTGCTCTTGCTGCTCAAATTCTTACTGAACAGGAGCGTCTGAAAGATATATTAGCTAACATTTGTAAAGAGCTTTGCAGATGAAAGCTCTGTGTGTTGAGGAAATATGCTTTCTTTCCTCTGTTGTCCATTTTGAATCTTTCTTTTTCTCTTTTCATTTTTTTTTTTTTAATATTAAAAGAGAGTTATTTGGATGATTTATCTCTTATTGTGGACTTGGATTCAATTTTTTTTTTTGCATGATCACTAAATATGTCTTTTTGTGTTTGCAAATTGATTGCATTTTAGCATGATACTAAAGTATGCTTTATCACAGTGACAATTATATTCTAGATCATTAAAGACATAAAAACACAAGTGCACACTGAATATCTTTCTTGTTTGAAAGAGTACCAAAACAAAACAGTTAGTATTAAGAAATATGGCATACAGACTATTTTACCTCTAGTGTTTGTGATTAGAGTTCTAATGCTGTACTGCTTTTAAGTGTGACAATTTAATTTCTACATTGCAATGACTTTAGTCAATGATGAGGAGTGAAAGAAAATAAAAACAAAACAAAACACAGAAATAAAAAAAACACCAAGAGAATATCCTGTTTATTTAACAAGAGGAAAACCAAAATAATCTGTTCTATCTCAAGAAATAAAAAAGACACACAAGAAAACCTGGTATTGTACTGGAAGTGCAAGCTTTTTATTGTTATTATTTTTAAATAACAAACAAAATAGCAAAGCATTTTTTTCTCCATCACAAAAACCCCTGACTTTGATCCCCAATACAGCCATTGAGTCGAAAATTGAACCACACTATAATTGCTTTCCCTGTGACCGATAAAGTGGTGTAACAAATTTTGTGTTTGAATGATAAAATCAGCAATTGGCCTCTAGCAATTCCTTCTACCATTCCTCCAAGGACACCAGCGTCCCATCAGGCTCCAGGGCTAGAGCAAAGGCTGAAGAACTGTAAATCTACTCCAAGTTGTTGTTGTTGGATACTTGCTTTCTCTGATGCTTTTTTTTTCTTTAAATTGAAAGCTGTGTGAAAAGCATTTATATGTTTATTTGCTTGATTTTTAAATGACTAGGGTAAGTACCTCTAGATCACCTAAAAATACAAATAAAATTAAGGAATTAGGTGGAAGCATACTGTAGCTGTATAAACTAAAGCTATCCCAAATAAAATATATTTTACTCCAGAGTAAAATCTTGTTAGGAGAAAATTGCTTTCCTCATAAGCACAGATAATTCCCAGAGCTTGTGGATGCAGAAAACACCCAAGAAGAATTTCCTCCCAGGAAGGGAGGAACATTACGTTTTAAGCTCCTTTTGATGTGGTTTTAAGGTAAGAAGCAAATCTTTACTTCATAACCACTGAAGTAGCAATTAAAAGAGTTTGAAACAAATGGAAATTTTAGAGGTAAACAATCATATTTATCTCTATTTATTTGTAAGTCTAATTAAAGAAAGAGAGTGTGAACTGGGTGTTATTTGAATTTACACCTTAAAGCTGATTATAGATTGAGGAAGCTCAAGTGAGTCCCCTATTTTATAAGTTATTCCTCTTTGTTTACTTTTGTTACACCGTAAATAGGATTTTCAGCCCAAATCTCCAAAGGTGGTTTTATATTCTCTCGCAGAAATTACCGTGAGTTCTATACCAGGTGGTACCTAACTGCGTAGTACCCAGCTTTCTTTGCAGATCTGGGTTTCTTGATACTAATAAATTTCAGTTTTACAAGACACAATCACTCCTTTAATCATATACCCTATTGCAACTGTGTGAGTAGATGTGAAAGAATAAATTATTTCTTACTTTCTCTCTCGCTGTGGTTTTGTTTTATATACTTTTATCTCTGCTGCTGTTTTTATACCTTTTACTTTACCTGTTCCTAATGAAAGTGCCATGTTGCTACCTCCAGGTGAACTAAAGGTGTAGAGGCGTGTGCTCAGCTGGTGAAAACTGTCATTGCTTCTTGTTTCCTTGGTGACAAGATATATGCAATATCCCTTTCCACATTTGCCTCAGTTTGGGTCAAACACTAGATTATTTAGCATTCCCTACTGCTAGGATTAAAATAATGATCAGAAAGCCACCTTGAGATTTAATGCATGGTGCCTTCACTTTGAAATAAATAAATTAATGCAAGCAAATGACTAAAGTCATGTTCTGCTGTCTTTATTTCCCTCACTGTTGTTTCTCTGATATGATTTACACCATAACACTACAAATAATTTTAATGACAGAACTGATGGTAGGCAGAAGAGTATAGATGGCAATGCGTGCAAGATGGGAACAAGCAGCCACCTTCAGGACCTTAGACTGGATTTCTGTGGAAAGCAACAAAAAGCACAAGAAAAGGTACACCAAGCTGTACCCTTAGTCAGGCCATAAATGTAATATTGAGATAATTAAAATTTAAACTCCGTGACTATGTCTATAATAGCAAATTAAATAGTTCCAGGCCATGGGCATACAGACTAAACATTGTGATTGTCCTGGCGTAGACCAGCTAGCATTGCCCTGGATGATACCCTGAGTCAGTCTGGGACTTGACATGGTTCAACACCATTCCCAGTAGGTATTTTGGAAGCAGCCACCCATCTTTGGAGGTCCAGTCAGTTAATATTATGGACATAGACCACCCCATGTCATCTGGCTCTAGTGTTAAATGTATCTGGCGCTATTTAATTTATTAATACAGAACTAATTGTTCTCCTTAGTTATTAATACAGAAATAGCTGTGACTCCACATCACCTGCACAGGCAGAGTTTGAGAGGGAGCCTCCTTCCTTACCTAAAGCAAAACTGCTATGATCTCTGAAGGTTGGCTCTTGCTCAGCTGTACTGGTTTAAGACTATACTTGGCTCATCATCAGACCAGATCTCTGAAACTGCCAACTTGAAATCAAGAACACAAGAAAAAAAAATTAAAGATCTTTGCAGGAAATAATTCTTTAAAAGCAGATTATTTCACTTATCCAGTGTTAGATATCAACCCTACAAACAGCTGATTGGACATAATTAATGGTAATCATGGATTTGTAGAATGGTTTGGGTTGAAAGGAACCCTAAAGATTGTCTAGTTCCTACCCGCTCTGCCATGGCCATCCAACCTGATCTTGAAAATTTCCAAGCACAGAGCATCACAACATGTCTGTGCAACTTGTTCTAGTGCGTCACAACCCTGATGGTGAAGAAATCTTTAGAGAAAGGTGAAACTGCAATAAGTGTCTGCCAATAGAATCTGTGAGTGGAAATGTCTTAAAAAATGGCTCTAGTAGGGTGATTTGCAACATTGACCTGTGAGTGCAGACAGGTGCAGTCAAGTCCCTGCTACCTGCTAGGCCCTCTCTTTTGACATGCATGGCTACCGGGATGTGATGCAGCAATATGTTGTTGCTGGATGCTGTCATCCTCCTCAGTGCTCAGTTACAGCTGACTAAGCAGTGTTATACGGTACATATGGACTCATTTTACACGCTTACTCCCATGTCTTTCTTCCTGTATATAAGATAAAACTATTACCTATCACACGCGTGCACACCACTTCTTAAACTTTGGGTCATCTGACAAGAAAGGGGTAGTAAAATAGGACTTTTACTACCTTGTAGGATCCTTTGAAGCATATAGCTTTCTAGGCTGACATTCCCTTATCCCAGCACATCATTAATCTTACTCCAGAAGCCCATCTGACAGTGGGCAGCAGCTCATGTGGTCCACTGGGCAGTACAGCAAACAGGAATCATGGAGCAGGATGATGTTTGTGGCACCATAGTCATGAACCATTCACGCAGCTGAGATTCTGGGCAAACTATAAGGATCCATGAAGTAGAAGCTGTGCTTCCCGCCCAGCACACGTGGATCAGCAAGTCCACCTTTCCTGCCTATAAGAGGAACATAGTGGAGAAATGCACACAAATTAGTTTCACTGTGTTATTTACTTTGCTGCACATATTAAATCCTTTACCTGTCTCAGTTCCAGTAAACACTGGAGCAATAGGTTGGAGAAGAGTATTTGTCACAGAACTTGCTGTGCTTTGTTGCTGATTTTCACTTTCTGTGCTAAGCTACTCCAACTTCTTAAATTGCCAAGTTCAAGAGCCACCACCAGTAAAAGTGGGCACCATCAACACCCTGAAGAGGAATGATGAAACTCAAATATACTTATTTTTTAACTAAAAAAAAAGAAAAGGGTGTATTGGGCAAAGTTGTCTGAAATTGGCACCCACAATGTCTTAAAAGCTTTCTTAGACACTTTCAAACCTTACCTGTGATTTCAGAAAGTCAGTAACTTTAGCTAAAATCAGAACTCTATGGCAAATACAAATCTCCAGTTGCATCCTGTTTTGTCTTTGTCTAATGTTTTTATGAAATCAATTAAAAACCAGCTAGTAGTGTGTACTGGCAGGCTGGAAAACAATGCAAATACTCTAAAGCTGGTTATAGGCGTTGTCCTATAGAAGTGCTTACTCCTCTGAACAGATTTGAGATATAAGGTTATTTAGAATCAGCCCAGCTGGGTATTCTTGTGCAGAAACATGGCTTATGGAGGACTATATCCCATATGCAAGGTTCTTTTGTGAACTTTGAAAATCACCAGTTAAATATCATGTCCCAGGCTGATCCAAGGAGCCTCTTGCTGCTTCCTTGTGAAGTGGGACAAAGAGAGTCCATCTTGAAGAGTGACAGTGGCATTGGCCCACTTTCTTTTGGGTGAGATGGATATCATCTGTGGCAGCTCACCTGATCACTCTCACAGACCGATTCAATTCCTGGCTGGTTTGGGCAGTCCTGTTTCGAACCACTGCAAGCACAATTAGATGAAATCAGAAAACACTGCAGGTGTTAACTTTGCAGAGCAGGCTTGTACAAAAAACACATTGGAGGATTTTATGTATTGATTAAGTGGAGTAATATTAATATATCTTTTGCCTCCAGTCAGTTTCCCTCTCTTCAGAACATCCCCAGTTGGGAACCAAGATATTTTCCTGTATTCCAGCTGAATACTAATGCCATAAACTTTGGTGTGACTGTTTGACCTGTGCCTCTTCTTCCTCCTGGATTTTATTTCATACTATTCATTTTGCTTTATCTGGTTTTCCAGAGATAATAATTTCACTATTTTTTTTCCATTCTCCCTCTCACGTGTCCTCCCATCCCACCACTGACGCAGCGACTGATGGTAGGCAGCTCTGTCTCCCTTGACCTCGTCAACATCAGAAAGCATTTTCAAATCTCAGTCATCTCTGACAGCCTTTGAGCAGAGAAATGAGATGGTCTCCCTGACACAAAGGCTTCTGGCCTGGGGTAAAAAACTCCTTTTGAAACAACAACAACAAAAAAAATCCCTCCAAACTCTCTATGCACCACACAGCTTTTCATTCATCTTGCTTTGCAGCCCTGTATACCGTATTAGTTTTCAGAGATTACAGCCTTTTTGTTTATTGTTGGCCAACCACCATACCTAAGATACTTTGCTGTTCTGCTCTGCAGTATTGCAAGAAATAAAGGCAATAGTTTACATACAGCAATTGTAATGTCTGAGTCTATGTAGATAATTGGCTCTAAGCTTGGTTTCAAAGGTTGATTCTGCACAGAGAGACTGATAAAAGCACATATTGAAGAAATTCTGGAATAAAACACACAGATGGAGAATGGAGAAACTGAGGCACTGTGAGGGTTGTGTGAACTGCTCAGATCTCCTCCTTCCTACTTACTGTTGCTGTTTTTCAAGATCACAAAGAGTACAAGCTTCTTGTATCAGCTCTCCAGCACCTTAGGACAACACCTATAGTTAGGTTAATGTCCTACTTTTCCAGTTCTCACTTACTGTAATAGAGAACTGGTTGCCTGGATGCAAAATTAAACACTTATCATTCCAAAATATGCCCTTATGAATTTCATTGTTATTGATGCTTGGCTTCATATAGACATGGAAATTATGGGCACACTAGTAGGGAGAGGAGGCAAATGATTGTATTTAAATCCCACAATGCTGTCTGAGATGGGATACCTCAGTTGTTGATTCCCACAGCCCCCAACCTCCTGCAGTAACATGTAACTATTGTTCTGTGCTTTTTGTCAAAACAGACATGTTTGCTGGGGTTTTGCATCTTGCCACATGGAAAGGACAGATGCTTTTGCTCGTAATGTGCAAGAATTCCCTTCTATTCTTCTCGACAGTGGTCTGCTGAAGATTTGTGCTAGAACAGTCTGTTTCTCAGACCTTCTGTCGAGCTGCCTCTGCTACACAAATCCACCCTGGCTTTGCATTTGAAGGGTTTAGGCACTCATCAGCTCCCAAAAGCAGCCCAATTTGAAGGGAGGATCTGAATACCTCACAGTAAGCACACAGCCCCTTGATGTTCTTTCTGTTGTAGCAATTGTTTATGACAAGAGCAACAAGGGAAACTATTGTGATCCTGATTCCTTCTGTTTTCATCATTTTGGACTCAGATTTGTTCTGATAAGACCAACAGCAGCATTTGACTGCGTTCTTAATCCAGTCAGACTGCTGGGGAGCAAACCCAGGGGGTTCAAGCGCAGCGAGAGCACTTATGGCACAGTATGGCATGCCCCGTGGCTGAGCTGGTACGGCACATGCAACCTAGCTGCAAGGTCTGACTTTAATCCCCAGCTGTGACTTGGTATTTCTTCCTTATTAAAGGCTGCAGGGCTATTGAAGTTGGGTGAACAGTTGCAGATAAATGTCCAGAAAGACTGTCCCTTCTAAGGAATGTGTACGTCTTCATAGAAAAAGAACAAATCTTTGCTAAGTGAAGAAATGGGAAGTCCCATTCAAAATGAACCGGGAACTTCATGACACAGATGGGACCAATCAGACATCCCGTGTGAGCGTTCCCATTTTCCCCATGGAATAATAAAGAATAATTATCACAACTTCCCTCATGTTTGGTTTTTTTTTTTTATTTTCTTTTTTCTTCTTTTTCTTTTTTCATTCTTTTTCACCCTCCTCCCCCCCTTTATCATACAGCAAGACTATCAGTACTTATGGATCTTGTGTTGCTAATGATGAGTTTGGATTTTGTTTTGGAGATCTGGATCTGTCTGAATTTCTGGCACTGTTTTCATGGAACATTAAGTGCCAAGATTGCTAGATAAGTGCATGTAAAATAGAAATGAAATAAATAAATACAAGTATAGCTGCAATAACCCAATTTACATCTTTTCAAGACTTCATCTGATAAAGGAATAAAAACTCAAGCACTGGGTTATATTTTTCTTTTCTAAAAAAGAAAAAAAATAATTAAAAGGAGGAAGGCAGAATATAAAAAGGTCTGCAAGTCTGAAAGGGACACTATTATACCTGGCTTTTGTTAAACACCAAAAGCATATTTTTTATATAAAATACAATTTATTTTACCAACCAATGCTTCAAGAGAAAAATAAGATTCTATAAGAGCTCCAAAGATTTAGTTTAAAAACAAGATTTTCAGCATAGAAACCCGTCTTTGCATTTTTTCTTCATAACTTTCCTCTACTATTGGGAACAAAGAGAATTCCAGTGGCCAAACAGCCAGAAATTACTTGTCAGGTATTTACAACTTCACATTTTCATCATTCCTTGATGAGAAGATTCTTAGCTTACTTATTTTTTCACTACTTCAAAGAAAACTGGTAGGTGTGCTTTGGGACAACTTTCAGCAGGTATTCAATGTCTTTATTTCCATGTTTTTTCCAAGGATCATTCGTAAAGAGAAGAACTTTTATGTTTTATTGTAGCTTCAAATAAGGATGGTAGACACACACATTGTTCAACTTAGATATGTGAATAATTTCATTAGACTAAACTTAATGACGTTCTAAGGGACTCAAGATGATGTACAATATGGAATTATCACAGTCCTGACAACAGCTGATAAAAAAAAAAATACATATTTGATGGCATACCAGAAAAATGGTTTCTCACCTGGTCTTGCCATAGCCAAGTCAAATATTTTTTAAGAGGTCTGAGGGACGATTGCCTCCCCTCTCTATTCCTCCTCCTTAGGTTGCTCTTGATCAACTGATGTGATTGTTACAGTTTTGGGTTCGGTTTCTTTTTGTTGTTATTTAGATGGTTAACTACATTAGCAAGAGTCACATACATGCAAGATTATTTACCTAAGCTACAGAAGACAGCAAATAGTATTTAGTTAGAGCCTCTTTCCTCTTTCCTTCATGTTTCTACTTACTGAAGAATTTTTACTCTGGGGGGAAAGAAAAAAGGCAAACACATGGTCTTTTTCCAGCAGTCCAGGCAAAGAAGCCAGTGCAGAACAACAACCAAGGTATGATTTATTGATCAAACTTCATTCTATGAGCAGTATTTAGCATCCATGCACTAATAAAAAGAAACAGACAGTTGTGCTTGCCTCCTCAAATCTTGGAGCTTGCTGTTAATTCTTCTGAATACATTACCTGAATCAAACATATAAGGCTGCTCTTGGCTTTGTCCCTTTTTGAGCCCCAAGGTATGATTTCCATGGACCAGCACTGAAAAATACCTAAATATTTCTCCCTGCTGCCATCTCTCCAGCCACTCCCAGCAGTTGAATCACAGTGTCTTGACTGTATTGGGCTCCAGGGGGTAAGCTTGTTCAGTAATAGCCCTGACCTTTTCCTAGTGTTGTCATTCTAAATGACATTTATGGCATAAACAAGCAGTGACACAAAACTGACAGGCCAAGTTGCCATCTGAGAGAAGAATTGCAAAACAGAAAGAAAAAAACTTCTAAAACCATTCCCTAAATTAAAAAAAAAAAAAAAATAATAAAAAAAATTCTCCCTCAAGCTTCCAAACATTCAACCCTTAGGTGACAAAAATTATTTTACAGTTTGATAAACCTTTGATAAACCTTTTGTAGTGCTTAGTTTCTAGAAAGTGCCATGATTTTGATTCTGCAACCAGACTTTAATCATTTGGTCTTTAAAAAATGCAGCTGAGAGACAACTGTTCAGGATTCGTGTTAATATCATAAAAAAAGAGAAATATTCCTTCCCCACATTTTATCTGTCTAAGAGTGCCTCACCTCTGCTTGTCTGTCAGTTAGCAGAGAGAGACAAGTCACTGCATGGTCTGAGTCATGCCACCTTTGCATGAGAAGAATCTCTTTAGAAAGCCTACATCTGTAAATCAACTATGCAAGAAGGTGGCTAGTTTAGACAAGGTATCTGATTTGTAGGTGTTCAAAGTCAGAAGAGATGAATCGTATCCCATCTTACTATTCAGATTTCATTCACAACTTGAAAAGTATTATAAGACTATTTATTAAAATATCTGTCCTCATTCCAAAGAGCCTCTGTTAACATCTCAGTTAGAGGTAGGCTTGGGTTGATGGTATAACACAGTATACGGATATACTCTGCATCCAGGCAAGCAGAAATGCCATTAATTGTTTCTGTAGGGTTTCTGTTCCAAAAGAGCAGGTGTCTCAGAAATCAGTGCTAGTGACACCATCTTGGTGTGGCAGGATTTTATGGAGATCATTCTGAGAAAACATGAGCTCTTCCAGGAATGCCCAAGTATGAAGATATTGATATTCCCTACAAAATTGGAGGGCTGGCTCTTCTTCTTCTGATCGGATGACAGTGCTTAGTGTCTGTCAACACTGAACTTAGCCAGCTATGTGAAAGGGAGCGCTGAAGGAGGAGCGGGGCAGCTATCCTATTTATAGGAACAATGCAAAATAAGATATATGTGCACTACACTAGGTGTATTTGCCAAAGAGCATGCCCATGTATGTCATATTTATCTTTCAGATTTTAAAGCAACCTGCTTCTTTTAAAATGCGCCATATGACAAGAACTAATTGCACTAGGTTACCCTCCAAATTGATAGTGGATGGCAATTGTCCATGTATGCAGGGATGCCGTCCATATCAGATGTCCAACCACATCATATCACATGTCTTCCCACTCATTCCTCCAAGCAGACACTTCTCTGCAAAGGAAAGGTAGGTTATTTCCTAAACATGAAATGCCTCCTCAGAGCTCATGCTCATTTGTCTCATTATCCATGTAATATTGGTCTATTTTTTAACAAAATAAACGTAATTGAAACAATGTTTTTTGGGGGGATGGGGAGGAAGGTAATAAGTCATTAATTGAAAACCACCAGAGAGATGGTAAAGCAAATACCACCTGCCTTGGAGGGTAATATTGTTAAGCTTTGGGCACTATGCTACAAA